>NC_134361.1:178752957-179052957 GCF_048569485.1 Anomaloglossus baeobatrachus
ACTCTTTGAATGAGAAGGTGTATCCAAACTTTTGGTCTGTACTGTGTGCGTGTGTGTGTATATATATATATATATATATATATATATATATATATATATATATTAGCTGTACTACCTGTCTTCGCCCGGGTTAATAACTGCTGTTAACAAAATAGAATGCATTAACAAAAATGTATTCTGCACACAAAAACCACAAAACAAATAGATAGAAATGTAATTATTAAAAGGCAAAAACTAAGCTAATAGAAGCATTTCACAACATGTATTTCAACACCACAGATATTCCACACAGATTTAACTAAATTGGCCAAGTAATGTGCTCCGTTTGTCTCTTTCCAGGTCTGTCTCTTTCCCCTTCTGTCTCTTTCCCCATCTGTCTCTTTCCCTGTCTATCTCTTTTCAGGTGTCTCTTTTCAGGTGTCTCTTTCCAGGTCTGTCTCTTTCCAAGTCTGCCTCTTTCCCCGTCTGTCTCTTTCCCTGTCTGTCTCTTTCCTCATCTGTCTCTGTCTGTCTCCTTCCCCGACTGTCTCCTTCCCCGTCTGTCTCCTTCCCCATCTGTCTCTTTCTCCATCTGTCTCTTTCTCCGTCTGTCTCTTTCCCCGTCTGTCTCTTGCTCCGTCTGTGTCTTTCCCCTTTCTGCCTGTCTCTGTATGTCTCTTTCTTTGTCTGTCTCTATCTCTCTGTTTCTTTCTCCATCTGTCTCTTTCCAGGTCTGTCTCTTTCCCAGGTCTGTCTCTTTCCCCGTCTGTCTCCCGGTCTCTTTGTCTGTGTCTTTTCCTGTCTTTCTCTTTCCCTGTGTGCCTGTCTCTGTCTGTCTCTTTCCTTGTCTGTTTCTATTTCTCTGTCTCTTTTCCCGTCTGTCTTTATTAAGGTCTGTGTCGTTCCCCATCTATCTTTGTCTATCTCTCTGGCTGTCTCCTCTTTCCCTGTCTGTCTGTCTCTGTCCCTGTCTGCATGTCTGTCTGTCTCTTTCCCCATCTGTCTCTTTCCCCGTCTGTCTCTTTCTGTCTCTTTCACTGTTTGTCTGTCTGTCTCTTTCCCTGTCTGTCTCTGTCTGTCTCTCTCTGTCTCCCTCTATCCGTCTCCCCACCAACATCTTATTACCTCACATATAAGCGTCTTATACTATGAATGTCTTTTGTTCCTATAGCAACCACTCACAGCTCCTACTAATAACCTGTAGTTCCAGGCTCCATTTACGTTAATGGAGGCATGTTTTTTGGAGAGTAACTGTAAAGTGCGGGGTTAAATTTTCCTGTCAAAACATAGTCTACGATGTTCCCTGGGTCACATGAGGTGTCTGTGCAAAATTTCGTGATTTTAAATGCGACGGTGCGGATACACTTTTCGTCTCACTTTTTCCCCATTATGTAGATAAGGGCAAAATTGATTGGTAAATTGGAACGCGCGGGGTTAAAATTTCGGCTCACAACATAGCCTATGATGCTCTCGTGGTCCATACGTGTGAGTGTGAAAAATTTTGTGGCTGTAGCTGCGACGGTGCAGATGCCAATCCTGGACATACACACATACACACCCACACACACACACACACACACACACACACACACACACACACACACACATACATACATACATACACACATTCAGCTTTATATATTAAATTGTCTCGATTTGAGTGCACCTGTTGCGCCAAGTCCGAGAAGGCATTGAAAAGGAAGACCTGGGTAACAACACAAAGGAAGGCCCTGGCGCTATGGAAGCGGGAGCAGGGTCTCCTCTTAACACTCACCTGAGGCTGATCCCTACACTCCCTAATGTCCCTAGATGGACCCTTCTACCTTACGCTAATCATGTGCCTATGCCCTTGCTGGCCCTGAACTCACCCTGACTAGTGAAGGCCAGCGAGATGCTAGTCTCACCCCTGCAATAAGACAACATGAGGGAGGTAAGAAAAACAGATGAGGAAAGACACAATAAAAAACACTTTAGCAGCAACTTGTTAGCTACAAATTGAAGCAACACTTCAGCTTTCTCCAAAGACTGGCTCCTTCCAAGTAGACAGCATAGGTATGAGCTATAGCCGGCATAGGGAGGAATGAGGAGCAAATATTTATAGCAGACGGGTGTGGCTGCAGCTGAGGTTACAACTACCTGTGAGATCACTGCAGGATAGAAATGAGCATTAACCCCTTCAGTCCTGGAAGAAATAAAATACGCTCCAACTCGGGGTAAACGACGTGCGGATCTGTGATTAACAACATTCTGTGACCTTCTGATCGCAGATCCGCCTCAGGTCACATCAGGCCACAACACATTTTTGACAATTTAAAAAAGTTGCTTATTTTCAGATGCGCAAATAAAACCGATGTTTCTTCTTTAAGATCTACGTCCAGAATTTCTTAATCTGTCAGTAAATAAAGTTTACTGATTTTCTTCTCCACATGCCCAATGGCTTCTAACTAAATGTGAAAATACCCTTACTGTTAATAGAGCTAGACGAGGCAATAAAATCACTTTGCTACCTTAGAGATAAATAACTCTACCTTGAACTGTGACTAAAATGGGAATTAAAAAAATAAATGTAACAAAATTGAAATGAAAACAGTACAAATAATTGATATTTTCTTTATTATTCAAAATCTTTACATTTTATCTAAAGTGATTTTTTTTATTTCAAATATATTTACAATCCAACAATAATAACATCAATGTGAGTATATAAATAGAGTGTTTAAAGAGGAATGTTTCTCCTGCAGAGCACCAAGTCGGCGTAAGGGGACTTATAAGCCATGTAGTGCTCCTCTGGGAATTTAAAAATGCAATTAGCCTCTTTAGAGAAAAAGAGGACTTGAACTCTAGTGCGTCTATTGGATGAGTTAAACTAAAAATGATTGCCCCTTGCTGCATGACTGAGGATAAGAAGTCAAACCAGACATTCCATTTGCAGACACATGTTTCGGGATGTTTGCCCTTCATCAGTGAAAAGCAAGAAATCTCATTTAGCTAAGTGAAAGGCCTCTGACTGGAGGCTAATGGGGAATGTTTCTCCTTGAGGAGAATGCGTCCTCTCTGAAGAGGGTATTTGCATATATAAACAGAGACACAAGAGATGGAGGGTTAAATACCTGTGTAATCACACACTGATCACTGGTTAAGCATTGATGGCCTATACTTAAGTTTTATTTACACTGCATTATTATCGTGATTGATCTGAAGAACACCTGTTTCATGATAGTCATGCCCTCAAACCTGGCTGCCAATCACCCATTAAATGAGCAGCCTAGGTGTCACGCTAGGTACGAGAAGTACCAAGAAAACGACAAAAGGGAAGGGAAACCCTCTGTCTAGGGAAAGATGGTGACCCCTGAGTAAGCCTACCACTGGTGCCTGGGGTCCCCCCCCCCCAGATAGGTTCTGCACCATGCGCCAAGCCGGATACCTGACTCTAGGTATCCCTAGTGCTGGGCCCTAAATAGGGAACGGATAGGATGAGCTCTTTGTCAACCCCACTAAATACTATAGACGACACAAGGAGGACACAAAGGGGGAAAACTACATGAACTACTTATCTACAGGTGACAAAGGTAAACTTCAGCAAAGTTCTCAGTAATGATACCACAGAGGAGTACAAGGCACCTGCTTGCAACCAAGGCTTGAATGAACTGAAAAATATCTCCAGCATCAGTCCAAGAAAGGAACGGATATTTAAGCACCAAGAGAATACTGGTGATAATCAGTAGCTGGATGGAAGGCGATCTCCTGCTGGGTCCAAAAGGGGGATGTTATGCTGTACTATTGGATGTCGTGAAGCAGTGCAGAACAAAAATTCCATTAGATTGCGGCAGAGTGGTAATAGATCCCAGAAACCCTGAACTAATAGCAAACCAGGAGTAGTACAGGGAAGTAACCACAAGGTAGCAGTAGAGTAGTCAGCAAGTCGAATAGGTAACCAGAGGTCAAACAAAGTACAAGGGGAAAAAACACACACAGAGTCAGAAGCTAGCAACGGGGTTAGGAGCCGCTCAGTCATGATGATATCAAAGAGGCGAGACAGAACCAAGGTCAAGGACGGAGCGCAAGTCAAGTATTGGGAAGTCAAAATGCACAAGGGGATAAGGTAGGAGGCACAGAGTCGGGAGCGGGCTGACAGACACAGGTCAGGAAATCGGGAATGCTGTAGGATGGATCAGGGAACTCATCAAAGCCAGCTACACACGCTGTAGGCATAGACTATAACTGGCCTGCACAAGAGTTGCAGCACCTGGATATAGTGTGCCGGAAGCAGGAACAAGGCAGAGAGAGATTAACCCCTGACATAACCAGGCCGGGGTTGGAACACTGCCTGAGTCATGACAGGGGAGAGATGAATCCAGCAGGAAAGCTACCTATACCAATGAATACTGACAACAGGAACAATGGAAAGTCAGGGAGCATTCTGTGCAGCTAAACGCTGTGACCTTCTATGGCCAGAAACCACATGACTGTCTGTCACCCGTGACACACCCATGACACTATGTCCACTGAAGTATATATTATACATCATCTGTATAAAAAGAATATTCATCGGCAGCCAATCGGCAAACCATTGATCAGTGGTCATTTAGTGCTGACGGTTAGCTAGTGTAAACAGAGACCTTTAGAGTAGGTCTGTAACGTGTAGGTGATGGGTGGAATAATCACAC
The DNA here is from genome assembly GCF_048569485.1 of Anomaloglossus baeobatrachus. NCBI lineage: Eukaryota > Metazoa > Chordata > Amphibia > Anura > Aromobatidae > Anomaloglossus > Anomaloglossus baeobatrachus. The sequence goes on from NC_134361.1 coordinate 178,757,604, forward strand.
GTGGCTAATAACAATTCAACTTGGAATTTTCTTATTACCCAAACTTAAGCACAACAAGCAGGGCAGTTGCAACAATAGAGGTATTTACAGCTTCCATATGCATATAATTACAGGCATTGGATATGAGGTAACACAATACAGTAGGTAACAGACTACTTTTCATTACTTGTCGTAGTTTCTCAGCAAGATTCAGTTGCAATATGCATAAGAACTAGTACATATGTCAATATGAAGATTCATATTGTAGTCTACATCACTGCATCAATTCCACCATGATACTGGTAGTACGATAACATGCTTATGGTCTACCAGCTTCTACTTCACAGCTCCTCCTAGGTCTTGGCATCCCTACCTCCATATACAAATCCTGCTTATTCCCGATCCAGCAGCAACCATTTCATGCAATGACCTGCCTACCACACAGAGATATAGAAGCATAAGACAGTACAAGCCCTTTAATTCAATCAGCTGCTAGCTTGCACTCTTTGCTTTCCAAGGATTGCAGACTCAGTCTCATCAACAAATTACTTAAGTATCAGGCCATCTCAATCACTTTTCAGAAGTGGCCATTCTTTTAGCTCTCTAGTAGGGATGAGTAAACCCGAACTGTAAAGTTTGAGGCCCATACCGGATTGTCCTGTTGCGGTGGCAACTGGGATATGACAGCTGTGATTTGTCAAAAATGACAGCTGCCATCAAGCCCTGGATTAGTAATGGGTGACGTCTATGAGACTCCCCCATTACTAATCCTGTAAGTGAAAGGAAATAAAACACAAACACTGAAAAATCCTTTATATAAAATACACACATTCTCTTGCACCCCTAACCCCTAAAATGCCCTTGCAGATTCAACGTAATCCGTACAAAGTCGCACGACATTCCCGGCTCTGCTACATCCAGAGCCTGCAGAGAGAGAAAACATGTCCGCTGTCTGCAGGCTCCAGGAATCATTTATACTGCATTACCGCCTTTCTTCAGAACACGGTGGCATACTAGGGCCGCATTCACACACTCTAGGGGACACCCAGCATCTTTTCTGCTGCCTTTTTAGCTAGAACCATTGTGGCCAGTATTATCAGTATATATACCCTTTTTCTATGTGTATATATCCCAATTTCTATGTGTATGTTACTTGGTCCAAAAAAATCCCTCCCAATGTTATTTAGAGTAAAAAAAAAACCACGGTAAATAGTAGCAAAAGAGATAAGATTGCCGGACTTTCGGAAAATATCATCTTGCCAAAAAACGTTTCTGGAATGCTAGAATTTTTACGGTCAAGTATGTGTTGCTATTGTGGAGTGGAAAAATTTGGAAGAAAGTCAGATTAATGGAGAAGCAGTACACTACCTCCGTCATTTCTTACTTCTATTACTGATGAGGCGTAGCTGTAACGTAGACACTGTTTGGGCATGAACACCCGCCTGGTGCTATGTTGCACATCAACAAAACGACTCTGCCTTGGTCAAGGATGGACGATCCACTAGCTCTGGCTAGACAACAAAATGTTCAAAATAAACTTCATGTGTAGCTGGATTCTTTGTGTTTTCATTGCAATTTATTGTCTTTTTCAGCCTTTTCATATTTTTGGCACTTTGAATTGAAGGTCCCACATTTCACTTTGGGTTGTATTTATTTGGTAACTTTTACTCCAATTATGTTTATATTCACAGTTTGAATGCTTTGATGGTTTGGAGTATGAAAATTTCCAGAAGAACCGCTAAGGCCAAAATGCAATTTAAGGGTTTTGTCCATTACTGTTACGTCACCACCGGAGTCTGCTCCATCGACTTCTACTCCGATCGCCAGGTGACACCATGTTCCTGCATGGATAGTGCTGGTGATGGGAGAGGAGTCGATGCCAGCGGCGCCGGTGGGCGCAGGCTCTGCTCATCCACTGGTCTGGGTTTCCTGGGGATCTGCAGTGCCACTGGCTGACTGTAGGTGACGGGTGTCTCCCAGCTGAAGTACCATAATTAAACTCCAGCCTATGGGAAGACACTACACCCTTTTTAATGCCCCTCCTTCTGAAAATTCTGGTTCCTGTTCCGTCCTGTTCTGTGATTTCATGTGCTGAATACCGCTTGTTTTCTGATTACCCTTCTGCCTGCTGTTTTTGGACCTCGCTGCGCGATCCGGTTTTGACCTCTGCTTGTTTCTGATTACGTCCTTGCCTGCCGATTCTGTTTCTGTTCCGCAAATTCTAGTTTGTCCCTGCCTGACTACTACTCTCTCGGACTGCAACCGGCCACAGGTAGTGATCACCTTGGGCCCTGTGTAATTTCCTGTATATGTGGTAAAGGGTTTCAGGGTTCTGAGGGTCCTGCTAGGTGAGTGGCTTCCCTCTAGCCTGTCCATTACAGCCCGTCTGAGTCTGTGGATCCAGGCAGGCGTTACAATTACTTAGATATTCATAACTTATTAATATAAGATCAATGGGTTCCCAACCTCCAAAACCCCCACCGATCAGCTATATTGAAGCATATTGGAGCCACAGTACCCGAGAGCAGCCATTACAGTATATAAATCCCTGCTGTTCTACTTTTATATACTGAATTATTGTCACACAAGGTTCGGGGAAGTACCAAGCGAATGGCGAAAGGTAAAAGAAGGGAAACACTGTGTCTAGGGAAGGAGGAGATGACCACTCACCAAGCCTACCACTGGGCCCTGGGTTTCCTTAACAATCTAGTCTGGACCCAACTAAGCACCCATGAGTGCGAAATGGCCGCCGTCGTCTCTGACACCCCCCCGCATCCCTCTCTGCTTTTTGATGTTAATTTGTTAATGAATAAATGAAGATTTTTACTTAGTGAGTGCAACCTCCTTTCTTCTTCTATTCCGGAGTCACCAATCTACACATTTTCTGCACCTATGGGCCGAGCAGGATACCTGACCCTATACTGACCCTGATCTGGGCCCTAGGTAGGGAGTGGATGGGATGAGTTCTTCGTCAACCCCACTAGGCACTAAAGGACACACAGGGATAACAAACAGGGGAAAACAACAAACTACTTATCTCCAGTTGACTCTGGTAGAGGAACTGCAACAACCACCAAGATTCTCCAGATGTATGCAAACCGCCTGCTTGCACTGAAGACTTGATAAAGGCATATGAACTAATACTAGCACCGAGTAATAGGAAGTGTAGGTTTATAAAGACAAGGGAAGTGCTGATGAACAGCAGCTGACAGGCTGATGACCTCTGCAGGGTCCTAAAGGGAAAGAGATGAAAACAAGCAGAAATAATAGAAGGACAGGGAGCGGTTTACGCACTAAACGTTGTGACCTTCTATAGCCGGCCACCACAGGACTGTCTATCACCATACCCATGACAATGCTATACAACCAAAGGATAGGCCATGAAATTCCAAGTAGTGGACAACCCCTTTAAGATTTTCATATATTACTATTAACTATTAAATATAAACATTAGGACAATTTCTGAACAAGAAAAAAAACTGAAAAAGTGCACTAAAATGAAATGCAATTTACAAACCGTGCCTGAAAATTGGCCTACACTGTCTTTATTTCATTTCCTAAAATCTGCTGCAAATAGCATTTGCAGTTATTCAAGGTCAGAAGGAAAAGCATTGAAAACCTTATTCATTTTCGTTGTACAAATATTACAAATTTTGCCTCATGCTGGATAAGCTGGTACAAATTTCACGATTTCTTTTCTCCTCGTAGATCCAGCAGGGTATATGAAGTCAGAAGAGAATTCTGGATCAGAAACAGGTGATGAGGCACAGCTGACAATTCGAGGACGACAGCATGAAAACCACCAGAGGAGCAAAGGTATTAGTTTATGTGCTTGTGAGACTGGTGTACTAATATTGCAATACTGAACAAAATGCCCTAAAAGCAAGATGATAGAATTTATTTAATGTGACTGTATATTATCCCAAGGGAGCCTTGGTTTTTACAAGGTGCCTGGGTTGAGTTCTTGAATAGCTGCTGGCTGGTCGAGTTGGCAGGCAGGAATGGTCAGTAAGCCAGATAAGAATCATGAGGTACAGATAATGAAAAATTCATTAGGCATATTGAATAGAATCGCAGAAGCTGAGAACAGCGGTGTGGACTGGATTAAGGATCACTTATAACTGGCAGTGGAATTCTGAAATTCAGGAGTTTAAGGATGTTTGCTCATGATTATGTAACGCTCGCGGCCGGTATAGAGGCAGCAAGCAAGATTAGTGGACCTACTGAACCACAGGGGTGACCCAGGCTTACCCTTTAGTGGGAGTGCCTTAGCTAACCACCCATCGACACCAGGTACCACTCCCGACTGGGACTGTGGCAACAGACCCCAGGGACAGATGACAGACTCGGGTACAGGCAGGGTAACGGAGGCAGGCTGGACAGGTGGGTATGGACAGGAATGGTGGGCATGGCAGGGACAGACAGGTATGGGAAGGCTGGTACTGGAGACAGACACAGGGATAATAGGACAGGAGCTCAGGACTTGACAACTAGCAGACTAGCACCCTAACTGACTAACTAGAGGTGTTGCGCAGGCACCTCCCCTAACGGGAGGATGCCTTAAGTACACAGTGCATCTCAGCCATAGGCTGAAAGGCAATTCTTGGAAATAGCACGCCAACCCTTTAAGAGGAGGTCTGGTTCACGCATGCACATTTTAAGTGCCCTCCGGGAACCCTGAGGGCCCAACAGGGGAAGGAGGCCGCAGCCCACGTGAATAGCCGGGGGAGTGCGAGGGATGACGCGACCCGGCCGGGGCATTGAGTGAATCGGCATCTCTGCAGAGAGGCTACAGAGGCGCTACAGATTGATATTTGTTGAGTTTTTGAAGCTGCATATTTTCACTACATCAAAAAACAGAGGGTCTTATAGTTCCAGCAAAGTGTATGGGATTTATAGAACTCTTATGTCCACTGTGTGTTTTTTTATGCTGCATACACTGACCTGTGCTGCCTGTTGCAACTTCGCAACATGTCAATTTTGACGATTTTCCCCATAGAAGTGCATTACATGCGGAAAATTTGTTTCATTCTGACAAAGGCCCAGATTGAGGGGCCGAAACGATAATTATTTTCTGTTATTGCATTGCCATTAAAATTTTCCATTTATTCACCGCAATAATTAAGTGCCGAGTTCTTCTCTTTCTATGATTATGGACCTGATCCCTACTTGAGCACCATATCATTTCAAAGCGAAGTGACGCTGTGCCACCCCTGCAGCAGTCAGCACTACTCGGATCCGGGGGTTTTGCTATGGCTCGAGTGTCCTCAGACCCGGGGCTCAGCGGCCACTCAAATAGAAGGGGGAAATATTTACAAGGGGACAGTTTGTGATGCCACCCGTGGTGTGCGGTAAGGGAGTACCGCCTCTGCCGATGAGAGTCCCAGGGTGGATGGAGCGGGTCAGCGAGATGGTGGTTTCTCCACGGGTAGGAAAGGCCCCGGGGCTCCATTGGGATGGTGAATGGGATGGTGGAGGTGATTTGGGCAGGTCAGGACCCGGGGAGGCAAATGTACTCACTCAGGTGGTACAGTTGATAGTGCAGTCAACAATCAGACTCTGACACAGAAGTAAATAAAGTACAGTATCTGGGTTTTGCTGCCACTCTGGGGAACCCGTCCGGGTGTCTGTTCCCACTGGTATTGCTTAGTGGTCCAGAGCCTGCCTCCATGCACAATTGTGTAGATGTTCCTTAGTGACCCTTCGGCCTGAAGCTGTCAGCGTCCTGCTCCCTATATTGATATAGTGGAGCTGTGCTCTCGATGGCTGACACTCGGGATTTTAGTGGGCTGCATAAGCTGGAAAGCCCAATCCCCCTCGTTGTGTTGATGCCTTCGATCTCTGAGCTCTTGGGAAAGTTCATAAAGAGATTATCCTCCACAGGTGAATTATCAGGTTGCGTGAAGCTACTCCCTGATCTAGGGTCCTGTACCCCGCCGTGCTCGGTACTGGTCCGGTTACTGGACTTCTGGTGCCGACCGTTCTCCAAAACTAAGTCTGCTACACCTCCTCCAATACCCTGCGACCGGGTCTCTGACTCCTCTGGTCCCAGATCACCGTCCATGACCCAAACAAGGTCACAAGGTCACACAGGGAGCTACTCCCCCAGCTCCTCATTCTCTGAGGGCTACTACTGATCTGACTTCCTCCCTGCCGCCAGTCTGCCTGACCCCTAGGCGGGTGGAACTTTTCCAGCTAGACCACCCACTGGTGTGTCTGACAGGGTGTTGTGTGAGCTGGGCTGTGGATATGAGTGCTGATGGAAGCAATACCAGTGTGTAGAAACCCAGAACCAAGGAGGGTGGGTTCTGCACCATGAAAGACAGGGGTGCAGTTCCCTGTGACACCCTGATAGAGTCAGGGGCGTCACAACGTATATCCCTACATTACATAAAAAAGAAAATTGGCCATGATGGGAAGGGGTAAAAATGGCTGATAACCGGTCAGAATAAGGGGTGTACATTTTAAAGAGTGTCGGTCACAGACTATTAGGTAACTGCAAACAGGTCCTTACACAGATGTGGTCTTTCGGGGGAGCTTTTACTGTATGTTGTATCTATATGAGAGTTGTTGTGGTATCCTGTTGTGCTGTGGCATAGAAAGACAGGGGACATCAGTTTTTATACTTTTATAACTTTCTGGTTCACTTTTTTACCCAAAGACCAAGAATAGAATTATACTGAGGTTTTAAAAGTTTGACAGTGGAAATGAAATCTGTGTAAACCTTCAGGGACTTATAAATCTTTAATTTTGTGATAGAATTCACAGGTTGGACTGTCGAGCTCTGAGCAACTCTTCATTTCCAAAGAATGTTCCTTTTCTCTTCTTCGTCACTGATACACGTGACCGCAAGTATGCAAATCACATACAGCGGGAAAAAAAGTATTTAGTCAGCCCCCAATTGTGCAAGTTCTCCCACTGTAAAGATGAGGTTGCCTGTAATTGACATCATAGGTGACCACAACTATAGGAGACACAATGAGGAAACAAATGCAGAAAATCACCTCGTCTGATTTGGTAAGATTTTATTTGCAAATTATGGTGGAAAATAAGTATTTGGTCAATAACAAACGTTCAGCCCAATATTTTGTTATATATCCTTTATTGGCAATGATAGAGGTCAAACGTTTTCTGGAAGTCTTCATAAGGTTGGCACGCAGTGTTGGTGGTACGTGGGCCTATTGCTCCATGCAGATCTCCTCTAGAGCAGTGATATTTTGGGCCTGTCGCTGGGCAACATGGACTTTCAACTCCTTCCAAAGGTTTTCTATGGGGTTGAGATCTGGAGACTGGCTAGGCCACTCCAGAACCTTTATATGCTCCTGACGAAGCCACTCCTTTTTGTCCTGGTGGTGTGCTTGGGATCATTATCATGCTGAAAGTCCCAGCCTTGTTTCATCTCCAATGCCCTTGCTGATGGAAGGAGGTTTGCACTCAACATGTAACGATACATGGCCCCATTCATTTCTTCATGTACACGGATCAGTCGTTTTGGTCCCTTTGAAGAGAAACAGCCCCAAAGCATGATGTTGCCACCCCCATGCTTTACAGTAGGTATGGTGTTCTTTGAATGCAACTCAGCATTCTGTCTCCTCCAGAGTTGTGTTTCTACCAAACAGTTCTACTGATAACAAGTTCTAACAGGTGCCATTGCTACAGGTAATAAGTGGAGGACAGAGGAGCCTCTTAAAGAAGAATTTACAGGTCTGTGAGAGCCAGAAATCTTGCATGTTTTTAGGTGATTAAATACTTTTTTTCCACCATAATTTGCAAAAAATCTTGCCATATCAGAGAAGGTGATCATCTGGGTTTGTTTTCTCATTTTGTCTGTCATAGTTGTGGTCTACCTATGATGTCAATTACAGGCCTCTCTCATCTTTTTAAGTGGGAGAACTTGCACAGTTGGTGGCTGACTAAATACTTTTTTCTCCACTGCACTTATGGTTACAGACAGCCTGCTCTTGCCAGCAACAGCGGGAATCCTAATCCTAACAGTTTACACACAGTGTGTGTGCAATGGGGTATGTAATGGCAGGACAGGTGACCCCAGGCTGGCCCTCAGAAAAGAGTCCCTGCGCTGTTCCTTTTCTCGGAGGTAGATTTGATGGTAAATAGGTCCGAGCCCCCAGCGTGACCCTAACTCCTGTCACAGCCCTGATCTTACTCCCTCTCTTCCACACCGCGGGGATGTTCTGCAAAACACAAGGACAAAATGACACGGACAAGAGAGAACAGAAACTCGAACACACAGCACTCAAAATACAAAGGAAAGACAGTATGTGTACAGAGGAATAAAGGAAAAGGGAGGAAGTAATGCAAAACAGAGGAATGCTCATAGCACTCAGAAGCGCAGCACGGATAACCATAAACAGGATAACCACCAAGACCAGGAATCACTGGAGCAAAGGCTAAAGCTATCATCGGCACATTCAGGAAGGAAGCCGTGCTTTAACCCCTTCACGACCATGCCATGGGCAGGCCGCGGCGATCCGCGCACATATCAGCTAATTTCGATAGCTGATATGTGTGCCTACAAGTTACGAGTGGAATCGCTTTCCACCCGCAACTTTTAACCCCTTACATCTTGCTTTCAAAATCTGGCAGTGAGATGTACAGTATATGCGCGCGGCCATTACTTTCACTTATCGCCGCCCCCACCGGACGTCACGTGCATGATCACGTGACTTCCTGTAGTTGCCATGGTAGCACAGAGTCATGTGATGATGACTGTAGCTAACATGAGTCACTTTCTCTCAGTGCCGGCATAGTGCCAGCACTGAGAGTAAAGCCCCCTTCACACGTCCTTGAAAATCACGCACGTATTTCACGGACGTGTCAAAGGTGCGTTCTCCCCTCCATGTGCCGTGTTTATGGCACTACGTGTGTTCTCCGTGTGTTATACGTAATAACACACGGAGAACAGAAAGCCCCGCCTTACCTGCTTCTTCCGGAGCTGTCTGTGGTGCTGACTGACAGTGTCCGGCACAGGCCACGCCCCGCTGACGCTGCTTCCGGCCCCCAGTGAAGAAGATGCATTGTTCAAATTCACTGGGGGACGGAGGCAGGTGACAGCCACGGCAGAGACTGCAGGACTCGCGGAGGTGAGTATTTGTTTTTTTATTTTTAAAAATGACACGTGTGTTTCTCCAGCGCGTGTTACGTGGGCCCGCATCCACACTACATCCGTGTGGTACATGTGCGGGCCGCGTGACACCCGTGCTGCTGGAGAAACACGGACATGCATTCGTATGGAGCATACGGCCACACATGTGCTCCACACGGAGGCACGGGCCAATGGCTAAACACGTGTGTGCACATAAACCCATTGATTTTAATGGGTTTACGTGTGTCCGTGTCTCCGATACATGCAGGCACGGACCTAGCACGTACCGGAGACTCATGCGTGTGAAGGGGGCCTAAAGCAGCATATCTGCAGATCTCAGCTGTGTAGCTGAGATCTACAGATATGGAAGAGCGATCAGATTGCTGATCCATATACTCCCCTAGGTGGACTAGTAAAATAGAAAAAAAAATTTAAAAAAAGTTTTAACAAAAAACCTAAAAGTTCAAATCACCCCCCTTTTGCCCCATTGAAAATTAAAGGGTTAAAAAAATAAAAAATATACACATATTTGGTATTGCCACGTTCAGAAATGCTCGATCTATGAAAAGGTAATATCAATTAATCTGATCAGTAAATGGCGTAGTGGCAAAAAAATTCCATTTTTGGTCGCTGCAAGTTTTGCGCAAAATGCAATAAATGATGATCAAAACGTAGCATCTGTGCAAATATGGTACCATTAGAAATTTCAGTTCGAGATGCAAAAATTATGCCATCACTGAGCCATAGATCCCAAAAAATTGAGAACGCTATGGGCTTTGGAAATTGGCGCAAAATGTGCGCCACTTTTATGGACAAACTTGTGAAATTTTTTTAACCCCCTAGATACAAGTAAACCTATACATGTTTGGTGTCTACAAACTCGCACCGACCTCAGGCATCACAATGACACATTAGTTTTACCATATAGGGAGCACAGTGAATAGAATATCCCAAAAACTATTGTGCGATCACACTTTTTTTTACAGTTTTTCCACACTTGGAATTTTTTTTGCTGTTTTCCAGTACACTATATGGTAAATCTTATGGTTTAATTTAAAAGTACATCTCGTCCTGTAAAAAACGAGCCCTCATATGGCAAGATTGACAGAAAAATGAAAAAGTGACGGCTCTCGGAATGAGAGCAAAAAGTACCAAACCGGAAAAACGGAAAATGCCCGGGATCTGAAGGGGTTAAATAGGGAGGAGACAGAGGCAATCAGTAACCTGAGCTCTTAGGTCCTGCTCAGACGTCTGCAATAATTAAGTCCTGAAGAGCTGGAGATCAGTGAACCTGAATTAGCCGATGCCTGGCTCAAGCTGAACAATACAGAAGCCTCAGGTTACTTGTCAGAGTCTATGGTGTGAACAGAGTCCGACAATAGTGTGCCCGCAGGTGTATGCAGAGCCGAACATCACATGACACATACGCTATCAGGGTTAAAGCCTGCTTTATGTGCTGCAATTTCTCGTGCGATCACATGAGCGATCGCACCCACCCCCATCGTTTGTGTGTTACGGGCAATTTGTCGCCCGTGGCGTACAAAGTCGTAAATTCCCGTCACACACACTTACCTTTGAAAAGACCTCGCTGTGGGTGGTGAACATCCTCTTCCTGAAGGGGAAGGGACGTTCAGCATCACAGCGACGTCACACATCGGCCGGCCAATAGAAGCGGAGGGGCGGAGATGACTGGGGCGTAACATCCCGCCCACCTCCTTCCTTCCGCATTGCCGGAGGGACGCAGGTAAGCTGTGTTCATCGTTCCCGGGGTGTCACACGGAGCGATGTGTGCTGCCTCGGGAACGATGAACAACCGGACGTTCAATTTTTAGAAAATGAGCGACGTGTCAACGAGCAACGATAAGATGAATATTTTTGCTCGTTCACACTTGCTTGTAGCTGTCACACGCTGCAATATGTCAAACGATGCCGGATGTGCGTCACTAACGACATGACCCCGACGACATATTGTATGATATATCGTAGCGTGTAAAGCCCGCTTTAGTCTCAGAGTGTTTTCAATGGCACTCTTTAGTCAAAAGTTCAACAACCAGATATTGAAAACTGTGCATGCACAAGGTTTTGTTTTTTACCGCTTTTGTAGTGTTTTTGTAATGAGCGGTATTCTCTATTTATAACATTTTTTTCATAGAATTTTGTAAGACACTTCAAAAACTACACAAGGTCTGACTGTTCAAAAATCTAAAAAAAAATATACAAAAGGCAACAACGACAAATATGCTTGAAACGTGGCCTTTATTATTTGTATTATACAAAATTGTGTCCTTCAGATTCCAACTTTTCTGATTATTTTTCCTTTCCACTTTTTTTAACAAGTTTTCTCAGCAGGCTCCAATAATCGTATGAACTTTTCATTTATTTGTTCAAACTATTTCCATATAATAATCCAGTAATAGCCTCTGCTCTAACCTTCTTCTCACAAATAATGAAAGGGTCTCCGGTGTGAGCATACCTCGGCTGTCAATCCACCCTTCCGCCTTAAAGCTTTTGTGTCAATTATGCGGCAATTTTCTTTAAAGGGGCTGCTGATACTAACAATCAGATTTCAGATTGAATATTCCAGATTTTCATACCCCAAGCAAACAGCTGATTTTTCCAGGGAATGTTCCTTGTGACTTGTTGGCTGTCCATTGTGGTGGGCTATAAATTCAGTACTAAATGCGTAAATGCATCAGAAAATTACATATTGTTTAAATCAGGTTTTTATGTTCCATACAATATAGTTAAAAATATGGCAACTTTTTTTCATATTACGATCTTTTTTTAACTTCTTCACGACATTCCCCGTACATGTACGACATAAGACTGAAGTGAGTGTACACAGCGGGCTCATGTGGTGAGCCGCCCCATACTGTTATAAGTGTATCTCGCTCAGCGGAAACCATGGGTGAATTTCGTGTCAGATGGTCACAATGCCTTGCCGCTGGCAGGTTCACTATGGTTATTTGATAACATCTACTTGTGATGCTATAAGGATTAAGCACCCTTTTCTGCCTGGCTGCTGGCTGTAGCTTTCAATCTCAGGTGTCGCTCTTTTGGATCTCTCCCTTTCCCTATTTAAGTCATGTAATCTGATCACATGATGCCTGTGATAGAAATTGAATCCCTCATTTCTGTGTGGTCCACTTTGGAAGGAGCCTACTCTGAAAAAAAGTCTGTTATGTTCAGCTGTGGTGTTTGCTGCACTAAAGCCGCCTGGAGTGTTTTTTCCATTGAATGTCTATTCCCCCTGCTGGTATTCCTACACTTGTATTTCTGTACTGAAGTGGCGAGTCTAGTGATCTTCTCAGCCTGCTCACTAGCCATGGTGAGTGTAGCGCTAACTGAGGGCCTATGGTATCCGGCTCAGCGAAAAGTTACAGGAACCTGTATAGGGACACTAGGGAGCTCAGGAATCAGCTTGAGGTGAGTTCAGGAGGTGTCCCCTCATCCCATTCCCTAGCAGCAGGGATCTCCATTGTATTGTGACCCATGTGTTCCCTGTGTGTTGTTACATTTTCTGGGGGTTTACCTGGTACTAAGTAAACCCTGCTAGTCACATGCGTGACACATACTCAGCAGGTAAAGGCTGTGTGTTACAGCCAGGGCCTGCCTCTAACAATTGCGGATGGAGCAGATAAAGACCACTAATTTTAACCTGTTAAGTCCCGCTATGAACTCTGATTTAACGTGCGTGGCCATGGGGGCGTACCATTCCAAGCACCCATCACCACTCCCGTGATGTGATCGTGGGTCATCGATGGGTTGCTATAACAGCAGGGGGTCTGCTGAAGACCTCCGTGTTTATCATAGCAGCGCTCCTTTGAAACCTGTCTGTGCTTGGGCTTCAAAGGAGATTGTGATTTTCACTATATGAAGCAATGCTATGGAGATTCCTCCATTTTGGTGGCAATTCCCCACCCCTCCAAGAAATGGCCCCAATTATGATCGCCTAAATAAATTGAGACCTCTGATTTCCCTCCTAAAAGATTAATTTCTACATACCTATACCCCAGCAGAAAATGTTTTCGTTGACGAGTCCTTGATGAGTTTCAAAGGCGGTGTATAATTTTGTCAATTTAGCCTCTCCAAGTTCGCAAATATGGTGTGAAATTGTACAAAATGTGCAAAAGCACAAGCGTCACACGTGCACCTTTCTCTTTTATAAACGGTGGGACCGCAAAATCAACCCACCAAACTTCAAATTTGCTTTCCAACATTCAACCTTTGCTCCTTCCGTTCTAAGTCCTCCCTTTTGTCCAAACAGAACTTTTCAACTACATATTCGATTTCACCGTGTTCATAATAATTGGGTAACAAACTGTTGGGTCCACTTTTTTGGTGTTACCTTTTGTAAAAGTGAGAAATTTGTTGCTAAAACAACATTTCTGGAAAAAAAAAATGTCAATATGACAACTTAACCCCTTTAGGACGAAGCCAGTTTTGTACTTAATGCCCAGGCCATTTTTTGCAATTCTGACCAGTGTCACTTTATGAGGTCATAACTCTGGAACGCTTCAACGGATCCCGGTGATTCTGACATTGTTTTTTCGTGACATATTGTACTTCATGATAGTTATAAATTTAGAACGATATTTTTTGCTTTTATTTGTGAAAAAATCGGAAATTTGATGAAAATTTTGAAAATTTTGCAATTTTCAAACTTTTAATTTTTATGCCCTTAACCCAGAGAGTTATGTCACACAAAACAGTTAATAAATAACATTTCCCACATGTCTACTTTACATTAGCGCAATTTCTGAAACAAAATGTTTTGGGGTTAGGAAGTTAGAAGGGGTCAAAGTTCATCAGCAATTTCCCATTTTTTCAACAAAATTCACAAAACCATTTTTTTTAGGGACCACATCACATTTGAAGTGACTTTGAGAGGCCTAAGTGACAGAAAATACCTAAAAGTGACCCCATTCTCAAAACAGCACGCCTCAAAGTACTCAAAACCACATCCAAGAAGTTTATTAACCCTTCAGGTGCTTCACAGGAACTAAAGCAAAGTGGAATGAAAAAAAGCAAAAAATAAAATTTTACCTAAAATGTTGCTCTACCCCAAATTTATTCACTTTTAGAAGAAATAACACAACAAAATGAACCCCAAAACTTGTTACCCACTTTCTTATGAACGCGCCAATACCCCACATGTGGTCAGAAACCTTTGTTTGGACAAATGGGAGGGCTCGGAACAGAAGGAGCAATATTTGAATTTTGGAAAGCAAATTTGGCTGAAATAGATTGCGGGCACCATGTTGCATTTACATGTCCGCCAAGGTACCTAAACAGCAGAAACCCCTTACAAGTGACACCATTTTGGAAACTAGACCCCTTAAGGCTTCTATCTAGGGGTATAGTGAGCATTTTGGATACACAGGTACTTCACAGATTTTGATAACGTTACGTTGTCACATTGAAAATTTTCATTTTTTTCTCAAAAATGTTGCTTTAGCATCAATTTTTTCACTTTTTCAAGAGGTAATTCCAAAAATGTGACCCCAATGTTTGTTACCCACTTTTTTATGAGCGCGGTGATACCTCACTTGTGGTCTGAAACCTTTGTTTGGAGAAATGGGAGGGCTTGGAACGGAAGGAGCAATATTTGAATTTTGGAAAGGAAATTTGGCTGAAAAAGATTGCGGGCACCATGTCGCATTTGGAGGACCCCTAAGGTACGTAAACAGCAAAAAAACACCACAAGTGACCCCATATTGGAAACTAGGCCCCTCAAGGAATTTATCTTGATGTTTGGTGAGTACCCTGAACCCCCAGGTGCTTTACAGAAGTTTATAACGTTGAGCCATGAAAATAAAAAAATAAAATTTTACCACAAAATTGTTACTTCAACCAGGTAGCTTTTTTTTTCACAAGGGTAACAGGAAAAAAATCACCATGAAATTTATTGCGCAATTTCTCCTGAGTTTGTTGATATCTTGTATGTGGTGGAAATCAACTGTTTGGGCACACTACAGGGCTCAGAAGAGAAGGAGTGCAATTTGACTGCAAAATTGGCTGGAATCAATAGCGGACGCCATGTTGCATTAGGAGAACCCCTGAGGTGCCTAAGCAGTGGAGGTCCCCCACAAGTGACCCCATTCTGGAAATAAGACCCCTCAAGGCTTTAATCTAGGTGTATATTGAGCATTTTGAATACACGAATACTTCACAGAATTTGATAAGCTTAGGTTGCCATATTGAAATTTTCATTTTTTTCACAAAAATGTTGATTTAGCGACACATTTTTCACTTTTTCAAGAGGCAACAACAAAACGTGTACCCCACAGGTTGTTATCTAATTTCTTGTGAGCGCAGGGATACCACACATGTGGCCAAAAACCTTTGTTTGGATAAATGGGAGGGCTTGGAATGGAAGGAGCACCATTTGAATTTTGGAAAAGTTGAAGTAAATTGCGCGCACCATGTCACATTAGCAGGGCCCCTTGGGCACCTATACATCAGAAACCCCCCACAAGTGACCTCATTTTGGAAACTGGACCCCTCAAGGATTTTATTCAGGAGTATAGTAAACATTTTGAATCCACAGGTACTTCACAAAACTGTTGCTGTAGCAAAAAATTTCTCACTGTTAAGGGGGCTTTACACGCTGCGACATCGCTAATGCGGAGTCGTTAGGGTCACGGAATTGGTGACGCACATCCGGCCGCATTAGCGATGTTGCTGCGTGTGACACCGATGAGCGATTTTGCATCGTTGCAAAAACGTGCAAAATCGCTCATTGGTGACATGGGGGTCCATTCTCGATTATCGTTACTGCAGCAGTAACGATGTAGTTCGTCGCTCCTGCGGCAGCACACATCGCTATGTGTGACGCCGCAGGAACGAGGAAGCTCCCCTTACCTGCCTCCCGGCCGCTATGAGGAAGGAAGGAGGTGGGCGGGATGTTCCGGCCACTCATCTCCGCCCCTCCGCTTCTATTGGGCGGCCGCTCAGTGACGTCACTGTGACGCCACACGGACCGCCCCCTTAGAAAGGAGGCGGTTTGCCGGTCACAGCGACGTCGCCGGGCAGGTAAGTATGTGTGACGCATGTGCGCGATGTTGTGCGGCATGGGCAGCGATTGCCCGTGTCGCACAACAGATGGGGGCGGGTGCCCACGCTAGCGATATCGGGACCGATATCGCAGCGTGTAAAGTAGCCTTTAGGCTATGTGGCCATGATCCAGCGACACGGCGTCTAGTACCCAGTGTCAGCCTCCTGCAGAAATGTGAGTGTTGTCCACGGGAGAACGCAGCTGCCCATGCCCACGATTTGGGTTCAGGCTGCTGTGGACTTTAGTTCTATTCTACCTGCAAAGAACACTCATCTCCGCAGCATAAATTGACATCCTGAGGCTCGGGAAGCTGCGCCACAGGTCGATTTATGCTGCGGAGAAAAGAAACACAGTGGGCACGGGATTTCTAAAAATCCTGCCACTGTGCTTCTACTGCACAACGCAGCGTTATGGACGCAGGGAAAACACTCTGCGCCCAAAATGTTGCAAACCCTGATTGTGGGCACACAGCGTAAAATGCTACAATGGATGAATGGATAGATGTCAAACATATATAACGTCCCACCCCCCTGCATATTCTAAGCTGGCGCCCTTTAGTGCCTTTCATGTGACACTAAAGGATGCCTAGCCTTGTATTTATCCCAAAAAAAAAAAAAAGAATTAAAATAAATGACGTGGGGTCCCCCCTATTTTTGATAGCCAGCTAGGGTAAAGCAGACAGCTGTAGCCTGCAAACCACAGCTGACAGCTTCATCTTGTCTGGTGATCAATTTGGAGGGCTCCCCAAGCTGTTTTTTTTTTTAATTATTTATAAATAAATAATTAAAAAAAACAAACAAACGTGGGGTCCCCCCAAATTAGATCACCAGCCAAGGTGAAGCTGACAGCTGGGGTCTGGTATTCTCAGGATGGGAAGAGCCACGGTTATTGGACTCTTCCCAGCCTAAAAATAGCAGGCCGCAGCCGCCCCAGAAGTGGCGCATCCATTAGATGCGCCAATTCTGGCGCTTCGCCCCAGCTCATCCCGCGCCCTGGTGCGTTGGCTAACGGGGTAATGAATGGGGTTGATACCAGGTGTGTAATGTCACCTGGCATCAAGCCCAGCAATTAGTTATGTCACGGCGTCTATCAGATACCCGACATAACTAATTGACAGTAATAAAAAAAAAATTGACAACAAAAAAAAATTTATTTGAAAAAACACTCCCCAAAACATTCCCTGATTGACCAATTTATTGAAAAGAAAAAAAAAAAATCCACAATAATCCATTTGGATGTCCCACGTCGACTCTGGACCTTCTAGAATATGGGGGACACGTTCAGGGAACGTATCCCCCATTTTCTAGGAGGGCAGACCCTCCATTTGAGGAGAGTGGGTGCAAAGAATCTGCACCCACTCTCCCCGGGTCACAGCTGCAGACTCTGTGCAGCAGCAGCCAGCGTCCTGAACACAGGAAGCTGTCATCTGCTCGGCACATGTGACCGGAGTCTGCAGAGAAGGAGCCGGAGGAGGGGGCCGCGGGGGATCAGCGCTCCGGTATGTATGACACCGGGGGACACCAGGGGGAGGGTAGGGGGGGACCCGGCAGGGCCTAGGGAGCAGGTTTCTGTCGTATGTGTTATGGCACATACGACAGAAACCATAGGAAAGGGGGAAATGCGGCCGGCGCGCTGCTGTGATCGCCGGTGCGCGCGGCCATCTTGGATTTTCGGGAGGGGGTTGGGGGTCGGGGGGGGCACTTTGGGGACACCGGGGGACCGGAGGGAACCGGGAAAAAGATTTATCTCCCATCTGGCATGTTTGATCATGCCAGATGGGAGATAAATCATTTTTTACCGGCGCTGTCATTTACTATAACTTGATGATCGGTATACGGTGTATACCGGTCATCAGGTGAGCGGGGACCGGAAAAACCGGCCCGAATCATGATCTCCAGGGTCTCAGCTACCCCCGGCAGCTGAGACCCCGGAAATTTTCTGACTCTGGGGGGCGCTAGACCCTTTTTTCCGACCGCCGTTAAAAAGCGGCGGATCGGAAAAAGTACCCTTATTTACCGCCGTTAAAAGGCGTATCGGCGGTCGTAAAGGGGTTAATATTATCACATTCTATGAAGTACCTAAGTACCTGTAGGTTCAAAATGCTCACCATACTCGTAGATAAAATCATTGAGGGGTCTAGTTTCCAAAATGGGATCACATGTGGGGGTTTCTGCTATTTAGGTACCTCAGGGGCTCTGCAAATGGTGCCTAAAATCAATTTCAGCTTTTCCAAAATGAAAATATTGCTCCTTTTGTTCTGTACCATATCATTTGTCTCAACAGAACTTATTTTTTAAATACATGTGGGGTATCACCACACTCCTAAAAAATGAGTTATAAACTATGGGGTCCTCTTTGTGGGGTTACCTTTTGTAAAAGTGAGAAGTTTAGTACTAAAACAACATTTTATGAAAAAAAAATGAAACTTTTCAATGAGATGACTTAATGTTATCGAATTCTGTGAAGTACCTGTGAGTTCAAAATGCACACTATAATCATAGATACAATCCATGAAGGGTCTAGTTTCCAAAATAGGATCATTTGTGGGGGTTTCTGATGTGTAGTTACCTTAGGGGCTCTGCAAATGCGACATGGTGCCCAAAATCAATTTCAGCTTTTTGAAAATGAAAATATTGCTCCTTTTGTTCTGTACCCTCTCATTTGTCCCAACAGAACTTTTTTTTTAATACATGTGGGGTATCACCACACTCCTAAGAAAGTGGGTAACAAACTGTGGGGTCCACTTTGTGAAGTTGCCTCTTGTAAAAGTGAGAAATGTGGTGTGAAAAACAGCATTTTTATGAAAAAAATGAAAATTTTCAATGAGATGACTTAATGTTATCAAATTCTGTGAAGTACCTGTGGCTTCAAAATGCTCAGTAAACCCTTAAATAAAATAGTTGCAGGGTCTAGTTTCCAAAATGGGGTCATTTGTGGACGGTTTCTGACGTATAAGTACCATAGATTAAATGTGACATGATGGCTACAATCTATTTCAGCCAAATTTGTGTTCCAAAATTCAAATGTTGCTTCTTTTGTTCTGAGCCCTCCCATTTGTCCAAACAGAGGTTTCTAACCACATGTGGGGTATCAGTGCACTGAGAAGAAATTGGGAGACAAACTGTGGGGTCCACTTTTTGATGTTGCCTTTTGAAATTTGTGGCTAAAGCAACATTTTAGTGGAAAAAAATGAACATTTTCATTATGATGACCTAATGTTATCAAACACTGTGAAGTACCTGTGAATTCAAAATGCTCACTTTACCGCTGAATAAAAAACTTAGGAGGTCTAGTTTCCAAAATTGGGTCACTTGTGGGGGTTTCTGTTGTATAGGTACCCTAGGGGCCCTCCACATGCAACATGGTACCCACAATCTATTTCAGCCAAATTTATGATCCAAAATTCAAGTGGTGCTCCTTCCGTTCCAAGCCCGACCGTGTGTCTAAACAGAGGTTTCAGACCACATGTGGGGTATCAGCGTGCTCATAAGAAACAGAATGACAAATTTTGGGGTCCATTTTGTCATGCTATGCTTTTTAAAAGTGAATAAATTGAGGCTAAAGCAACATTTTTAGCTAAAATGTAAATTTACTTATTTTTTCATTCCACTTTGCATTCATTCCTGTGACGCACCTGAAGGGTTAATAGACTTCTTGGGTGTGGTTAAGAGCACTTTGAGGGGTACAACTTTGAGAATGGTGTCACTTTTGGGTATTTTCTGTCACCTAGGCCTCTGAAAGCCACTTCAATGTGATGTGGTCCATAAAAAATGGTTTTGTAAATTTAGTTGTAAAAATGGGAAATTGCTGATGAATTTTTAACCCTTCTAACTTTCTAACCAAAAAAAATGATTCAAAAATTGTGCTGATGTAAAGTAGACATGTGGGAAATGTAATTTATTAATTACTTTATGTGATATAACTCTCTTCTTTAAGGGCATAACAATTCAAAGATTGACAATTGCGAAAGTTTAAGAATTTTAGACAAATTTTTGATATTTTCAAAAATAAAAGCAAAAAATATTGTACTAAATTTACCAATAACACAAAGTACAATATGTCACGGAAAAACATTCTCAGAATCACCGGGATCCGTTGGAGGGTTTCAGAGTTATTACATTAGAGAGGAGCTGAGAGGAGACTTAATAGTGGTCTACAAATATCTGAAAGGTAGTCACAATGCAGAGGGAACTACCCTATTCTCATTAGTACAAGAAGCAATGGGATGAAACTTAAAGGAAGGAGATTCAGATTAGACATTAGGAAAAACTTTCTGACAGTGAGGGCAGTCAGGGAGTGGAACAGGCGACCACGGGAGGTAGTGAGGGCAGTCAGGGAGTGGGACAGGCTACCACGGGAGGTAGTGAGGGCAATCAGGGAGTGGAACAGGCTACCACGGGAGGTAGTGAGGGCAGTCATAGAGTGGAACAGGCGACCACGGGAGGTAGTGAGGGCAATCAGGGAGTGGAACAGGCTACCACGGGAGGTAGTGAGGGCAGTCAGGGAGTGGAACAGGCTACCACAGGAGGTAGTGAGGGCAGTCAGGGAGTGGAACAGGCGACCACAGGAGGTAGTGAGGGCAGTCAGGAAGTGGAACAGACTACCACGGGAGGTGGTGAGCTCTCCATCAATGGAAATCTTCAAGCGGAAACTGGATAAATATATAGCTGGAATGATTTTATAAAGCCTGTACTCGCAGGGGGTTGGACACGATGGTCCTTGAGGTCCCTTCCAACTCTATCATTCTATGATTCTATGGTTCATAACATGACACTGGTCAGAATTGTAAAATTTGGCCTGGGCATTACTGTGAAAATTGGCTCCATCACTAAGGGGTTAAACCATATCGCAATAGTCATATAATCACAATAGTAAGATGAGCCTTTTATATGTGTAGTTATAGAATGACAGAGATGAACAGGAGATAGATCTGACATAGATTTTCAGTGTAGGCACATCAGCCTCATCAGGTCTAAGGAATACGGTATTTTTTTATTCTTTATTGTTTCAGCATATGAAGACTTTTTTGAGAATCTTATGCTTCAAACGTTTTGGAAATAGTTTGGGAAAAAAACCCTTTTCTTTTCCCCATGACTGTTCATCAGTAGAGAACAAAAGTTCTATAAAGACGGAGTTTGAACCTCAACCCCATGATCCAACACCTTGGGCTTAATTATGATGGAAATTGTGTCTCAGTTTGTGTCACGGGTGACAGACAGTCATGTGTTTTCAGGCAGTACGGTCACAGTTGGCTGCGCAGAATGCTCACTGATTTTCTATTGTTCCTGCTGTCAGTATTCATTGGTATAGGTAGCTTTCTTGCTGGATATTCATCTCTCTCCCTTTTGCACCCAGCCAGATATCGACTTCTACCCAGCTGCTGATCATTAGTATTCCCTTGGTGCTTAAATAATCCCTTCTTTCCTGGGCTGGTGCTGGTGATATTGTTCAGTTCATCCCAGCTCTGGTTGCAAGTAGGTGGCTTGCGCTCATTTGTAGTATTGTTGCTGAACTTTTGCCTGAGTCATCTGTGGATAAGTTGGTCATGTTTTTTCCCCTGTGTGTCCTCCTTGTGTTTTCCTTTAGTGTTTAGTGAGGCTGACAAAGAGCTCATCCCACCCATTCCCTATTTAGCATCCAGCACTAGGGTCAGGTATCCGGCTCGGCACATAGCTGCGGAACATATCTAGTGCGGTGAGGAACCCCAGGGACCAGAAGTAGGTATGGTCAGGGGTCACTATCTCCCACTTCCCTAGTCGCAGGGGCCCCCTTACCTTTCGCTGCTCACTTGGTCCTTCCCTGTACTTAGTGTCACAGATTGTGATCCCAGCCGTCTCTTCTAATATCAAAGTCTGATATTATAATTGCTATTCTGGGGCAAAAATTTGCATGCACGCCATAAAAATCTTGGAAAAAAGCCTTACCGGAATAATAGAGTGGATTGTTGCTAAGGTTGGGAGCAACTCCTTATTTATTGCTGCAGATTTTATATGTGATGTGATGTGATAAAATTCCTAGAGGAGTAATGGGCAGATCCAAATGCCTTTGTATATAAATTGTAGCCTCACCACATGATAAACAGAAATTATCATAAATGTTGAAGGAAATCTGTCAGCAGGTTTTTGCTATGTAATCTGAAGACATCATGAGGTAGGAGCTGAGACACTAATTTCAGAAATGTGTCACTTATTAGGCTGTGTGCTGTTGTTTCAATACAATGACTGTTTTATCAGCAGGAGACTATCACTGCCGGACTAGATGTCTGTGGGTGTCCTGGTCCAAACACACCTTTCAGAACTGATCAGCCTACTGTATAGTTGCTAAGGGATGAAGCAACTGATTATTGCAGCAGATTATATATGGTATGCCATAAAAGGTCCTAGAGGAGTAATGAGTACATAAAGATTAGGTGACTTCCCACATGATAATAAGAAATTGTCATAAATGTTAAAAGTAATCTGTCAGCAGGTTTTTGCTATGTAATCTGAGGACAGAATGAGGTAAGAGCTGAGACACTAATTTCAGAAATGTGTCACTTATTAGGCTGTGTGCTGTTGTTTCAATACAACGACCGTTTTATCAGCAGGAGACTATCACTGCCGGACTAGCAGCCCATGTGTCTCCTGGTCCAAACATGCCCACAGCACTGATTAGCAGCCTGCTGTCAAAATATACATAGAAAGCGGCTAACCAGGGCTATAGGCGGGGTTAGATTTCTGAACTTTCTTCATGCTACACCTTAAAACTCTGATTGTATCACAACTGCTGCACCCCAAAAACTAAGTGATACATCACTGGAATCAGGGTCTCCTTCCCTGCATCATGGCGCTTTAGGATGAGGAAGCAAAAAGTTGGAGGCAGATCCCTTTAAGAACGTAAATCTGTAGCTGAATATTGTTTTCCGAGAGTATATACAGGTAGACCTACTCAAGGATGCTGGAACCTGAACCCAAGGAACCCTAATGATAATCATTAGATGATCATTACAGAAAGGTTTTTTTAAAATACAGTAACTTTTCTTAAACAGTAATAATTTCCGGGATAATTTAACCATATAACACCATAATTACTTACACTCATCAATATTGAAATTGCAACACCAAGAGGGAAAGGTGGTGGGAAATGAAAAATTGGAAACAAAATTTTCAAAGTATTTTGATTTATTCAGTATAGAGTATGAGCGCTCCACGCAGAAATACATGCACATACATGGCTTGATACCACAATTTAATCAATGTCCACAACTTAGCCTGCAGTGTCACCAGACTTGTCTCCCATCGAGCAAATCTGGGATAATATGGGCGGCAATTGCAAAGGGAGCTGCCAGCAGAGGATTTTGATGATTTGTCCAAGTACATTCAGAGCAGCAGAACAGTCCTCAGACAATCATTAATAGCCTCAGTGTGGGTATGGGGGAATACCAGGCAAATGATGAAAAAGGAGGGAAGGAAAGTGGGGAACCCTGTCTCTAGGGAAGTGGAAGATGGTGACTCTTGATAAAACCTGGTGCTGGCTCCCTTGACTGTCATGGCAACTCCAGACTCTATTCACATGGCGGAGTCTGTCAGGCAACCTGATGCTTCTTAGTTGCTCAGCCAGAGTTGGGTGTCGCGGGCGGGGAGGGGACGCTGCGCTCACCACGCTCAGGTCTGGCACTGCTGCTGCTCGGTGGCTCGAGCGGTGGGCCGGATCTGGGGACTCGAGCGGCGCTCCTCGCCCATGAGTGAAAGGGGATTAGTTTTTGGGTTTGGAAAGTCAGTCCGTGACGCCACCCACAGTTTGTGGTGAGGTTGGGACACCACCGCTGCTCTGGACGGGGGATCCCGGGAGCGATGACAGGGAGCAGCCGAGATGTTTCTCTCCCCTCCGTGGGTAGGGGGATTTTGGGTGGTCCCGGGGCCCGGTGATGGTGACTGCCAGGTGGATGGCGGGGTTTGGTGAGGTGCAGGGTCGCAGGGGCAGCGCAGTGCCAGACGGCACGATGGTACTCACTCAGCCAATAACGTACACGGAGTCTCTGGTAAAACTAACGGCCGCGGTGGTCACTCCCGGTAGGTTGGCGGTGACTGCCTCTCCCTGCACCTGTGATGTGTTTTCGGCTCCGATGGCTTCCCACCGGTAACCTGCTCGCCAGCAGTGTATTTTCCAGAGGAGCCCCTTTTGCCCGCAGGCTCTGGCCCTGGGAACTCTAGCTGTGGCGGTAGCTGTATTTCCCCTTCACGGTTGAGCGGTTGCCTTCAGTCGGGTCTTTGCTGCTGGGAAACCCCGGAGGTTCCTGTCGCTGACGGATTTGACCGGTTTAACGGCGACTCCAAGCCTGGTCGGGGTCCGTAGGCCCTGTCGAATGGTGCTGGCCTCTCTTCGCTCCCCGGTTCGGTACCGGCGGGCCACCGCCCGTCCCCGGTCCTTACGGTTATGCGTCAATCGGCCTCTCCTGCAGATGGTCACCACCGTCTGCCAACCTCGCTGTATGTGCTCGGGCCACGTTCCCGGACACGGTCAGTCTCCTCTCTTGCCAGTTACTCCTTCTGTGGCGCCCCAGGACCTGGTCGCCACAACAGCATTGCCCTCCCAAAGGGTTAATGCTGAGCCTGGAGGTAATTGGGAGATCTATTGGCCAGTAAGTGTAACACCAACCGCAGTTCTCCCTCCGGCCAGCAGGGGGAGCTCTGAACCTGGAACTTCAGGGAGCATTCCTTAAGTCTGGCTGGAAGGAGGAAGTGGGGGTTAGTCTGGAGACAGGAGTGAAAGAGTGCAGACGCAGAGTAGTGCTGCCTTGTGAAACTGGGGCCTAGAGCTTGGATAGCTTGGCCCAGGGAAGCAAGGGGAGCAGAGAGGCACAGCAGAGACTCGGACATCGGAGTCTGTAGTTGCCAGGGCATAAAATCCATCCCTGGTAGCTGAATCCGGAGGGCAGGAGAGCTGCAAGCCCCCTATCCCAGAAGCAATCTGAAGGTACAGCTGCATTCCAAGGGCCTGGTGTGGGCTCCAGCAGAGAAGCACCAGAGAGGGCCTGCGCAGTCTACCACACAGAAAAGGGGACGAACAACAAGTCCCAGCAGCAAGAGGGCAATTGCAAACCCAAAGTGCAGTGTCCTAAAACAGCAGAGAAAGATTAAGGAGTAGGCCTCATACTCAACTGGCCAAAGATCACCCCAGGCACTTCCAGGCCGGCCGGACCACCTTTACCATCTGTGACGGTCTCCCAGGACTAAGTTTCTGCCGAGTAAAAGAGGAGAAGGTAAAGAGACTACTGTTTGTGCCTGTTTCTTTCATTGCTTGTCGGCCCTGCACCGTGTTAGTCACACAGCACCATAGACTTCCACAAGCACCAACTGTGCCCCGGGCATTGCTCCACCTGTGGGGAGCAGTACTACCATAGCTGCTATATCATCATCCCGGAGGCCTCACACAGCAGCGGCGGCTTAATAGCCGCATACCACAGGTGGCGTCACGAACACAACCATTAACAAGCAAGCCACATATTCTACTGACACCCACCAGGGCCACGGAGCCGGGCCCAGCCACCACTGACTACCACCGGACTAGTCCGGCCCGGCACCGGGTGTCCCATAGCCCTGGGGTGGGCGAGTCAACTTTGGCGTCACGAACAGGATTTCGTGCCCGGTCACACCGGGTACTGTGCGCCTGAAGAATTGCGCTTAAAAGACTGTGTTACTGCGTGTTTCATTGTTTGAAAACTGCCGCCGCCATTAGCCTCGCTGAGCGCAGAAAGAAGGGGGGCGTGCCTGACAAAGAGCGCGAAGGGAGCGCGCCATCAGAGCAGATCGCTGTTAACCCCGCGCGACCCAGAGGAAAATTTGAAAAGTGAACGGAGCCTGGTAAGGTTCACTAAGGGGGAGGAAGATGTCCGACTCCGAGGGAGAGCAGGTGGCTGCCATCGCCCAAGGCGCCGCAGCACCGGCCGAAGTAGTCCCAGTCGCCGTCGCCCCAGCCCCCACTGTAGCGCCGGTAATGCCGATCACCATGCCGTACATACCGGGAGCAGAATGGCTGCCGCAGTACTCCGGGGAGTCCCATACCTTGAGTGACTTCAGAGAAAGCCTGCACAGCTTGTTCCGGGTGTATCCTCTGACTGAGAGCCAGAAGGTGGGCATAGTAATGGGACAGCTAGCCGGCGCAGCCCAGCGTGAAGTGAAGTCCTGGCCTGATACAGATAAAGGGACAGCAGCCCAGATACTGGCCAAGCTAAAGAGTACTTTTGACACCCGCACCGCAGCAGAGATAAAGATGAGATTCTTTGGGTGCAAGCAGCGGGCCACAGACAGCATAAGGGACTATGCCTTAAACTTGCAGGAGGCCCTGAAAGCAGTTAAACAGGTGGATCCAGAGAGTGTACGTGAAGAAGACAAACTCCTAACTGAGCAGTTCATAGAAGGGCTCCTGTCAGATGCCCACAGGACCCAGCTGCGTATCCTGGTCCTGCAGAACCCTGCTCTGGACTTTGCCAAGTTTAAGGACCAGGCCATCAGGGTACTGAGAGAATCTACACCGAATGACCCAGTACCCCTCCGGCCTCTTGCTATCACGTACCCCGGGGTGGTGCCTGCAACACGAGCCACTGCAGGGGCTGAGGCGCAGTCCCTGGATAAGGATCCCACTGCAGAGCTCAGACAGCAGTTCCAGGAGCTGACCAAGACTGTGGCTGCCCTTGCCAAGACCGTGCAGTCTCTACAAATGACCCCCTCGCCTGCAAAAATCGAGTTGGCCTCCAGCCCAGAGGACGTCCCATGGATGCGACAGAGGAGGATTCCGCCGACCCGAGGCAGAGACACAGACCGGTATGATTCAACAGGACAACCGATCTGCCGCCACTGCAACCAGGCGGGCCACATTGCACGACGCTGTCCTTTAAACGGGCTGAGCCTGGGGCCAGGAGCCAACCCCCAGGTGTAAGGAAGCCCGGCTCAAACCCCAGCCGCAGCAAGTACGTGGGAGGACGACCGGTCCTTCCCATTGTGCTGGATGGGATCCCTTTGAATGCCCTCCTGGATACGGGGTCCCAGGTAACAACCATCCCCCACAAACTGTACAAAAGATATTGGGCTGATTCAGACATTGACCATGGCCCAGATGATGATTTAACAATTGTGGCCAGTAATGGTCAGCCCTTACCTCAAATTGGGTACAAAGAAGTAACCATTAAAGTGGGGCGGGTGGAATTGCCATGTCAGGGGATGATAATTGTAGATATTGATCGCAAAGAATCTGACCCACTGCTAACCATTGGTACAAATGTGATAGAAAATTGTATTGCCGAAGTGATAATTTTGTTGCAACAGGCGTCTGAAACTGCCAGCTCCGGGCAGCAGCGTGTCCTACAGAGGGAGATCAGAGCCCTGATGAGGAGGCAGCAGGTAGAGCTAGCCGGAGGAGAAATTGGCAGTGTGAGGGTAAGTGACCCCCTCCCCATTGTAATACCCCCAAGAAGTGAAATGTTGATATGGTGTCGGGCAGCAATAGGCCTCAAGGGTCAGGATTACCATGCCTTGGTAGAACCGGTGTATTCAGACAGTAGGCCTGGAGTCCTGATAGCCAGAGGGGTAGCGGACGTCCGCAAGGGGAGAGTGCCCGTCCGTGTCTTGAATTGTGGGGAGGAGGAGGCCAAATTGCCCCAGTACGCCACTGTAGCAAAACTGTACACTGTCAGCAACAATACCATTAAAGCAGTGGAACCCTTGATCCCGTCCGACCAGGCGGAAGACAATGGCTCCAAGGGGCAGCCGGAAGACTGGTGCCAAAAATTACATGTAGGCACCGACTCCACCCCCTCGCACGAAAAGCATGGGGTTTACCGGGTGGTACAGGAGTACGAGCGGGTCTTCAGCAAACACCCCCTAGATTTTGGGCAGGTGAAAGGGGTTAAACATCAAATCCCCACGGGTGATCATCATCCCATTAAAGAGAGATACCGCCCTGTACCCCCCGCACAGTATCAGTGTGCCAAGGAAATGTTACGGGAAATGAAGGAGGCTGGGGTTATCAGAGATAGTTGTAGCCCCTGGGCAGCTCCACTAGTGCTCGTAAAGAAAAAAGATGGTACGATGAGAATGTGTGTAGATTACAGGCAAATTAACCGCATTACACATAAAGATGCTTATCCACTGCCCAGAATAGAGGAGTCACTAACAGCCTTAAAGTCAGCTAACTATTTCTCCACCTTGGATCTCACCAGTGGGTATTGGCAGGTTCCCGTGGCAGAGGCGGACAAGGAGAAGACTGCATTCACGACACCAATGGGCCTCTGTGAGTTCAATTGTATGCCATTCGGGCTCTGCAACGCCCCAGGGACATTCCAAAGGTTGATGGAGTGCTGCTTGGGCCACCACAACTTTGAAACCGTGCTGTTGTACCTGGATGACGTCATAGTCTACTCCAAGACTTATGAGGACCACCTGAAGCACTTAGCAGAAGTGTTTGAGTCCTTGTCGAAATATGGCCTGAAGATCAAGCCGTCCAAATGTCACCTCTTGAAGCCAAAGGTACAGTACCTGGGTCATGTGGTCAGCGCAGAAGGTGTGGCACCTGATCCGGAGAAAGTCACTGTAATCAAGGACTGGCCAAGACCCACCACAGTGAAGGAGGTGCGGCAGTTCCTTGGACTGGTGGGCTACTACCGAAGGTTCATTGATGGTTTCACGAAGATAGCAGCGCCCCTTCAAGATCTCCTGGTGGGCCAGCCAAAGCAGGCTAAGAAGCAGAGCCCTCCATTTGAATGGAGCAGCCAACTGGAAACATCCTTTGTCCGGCTGAAAGGGGCTCTCACGGGAGAAGAAATTCTGGCCTACCCTGACTACAGCCAACCGTTTGTACTGTATACAGACGCCAGCAACGTGGGCCTGGGAGCAGTTCTGTCCCAGGTACAGGGAGGCAGAGAGAGGGTGATAGCGTACGCCAGTAGGAAGCTTCGGCCCACAGAAAGGAATCCACAAAACTACAGTTCCTTCAAGCTGGAGTTCCTCGCTATTGTTTGGGCAGTGACTGAACGCTTCAAGCACTATCTGGCATCGGCCAAGTTCACCATCTTCACGGACAACAATCCGTTGACACACCTGGCAACAGCCAAGTTAGGTGCGATGGAACAGCGATGGATGGCCCGGCTGTCTAACTTTGACTTTACCATCAAGTATCGGGCTGGCAAGAAGAATAACAATGCTGATGCGCTGTCCAGAATGCCTCACTTACCCGAGTCTGGAGAAGACATGGATGAACTCGAAGAGATAGAGTTACCGGCTTTCCATCACCAAGGTGTTTCCCAGTGTGAGCATGCGGTGGGAGTGAAGCGCTCAAGCCAGCACGAGGTCTCGGTCAACCCATTACTCCACCATAATTGGGAAGAAACACAGAACGGTGACCCGGCCGTGCGATTGGTCAAAGAGAAGCTAGCGCAAGCTGAGACCCATCTTGGCCCAGACGCTCCAGAGGAAGCCCAGCAGCTGTGGAAGGAGAGGGGACGACTGTTCACCTACCAAGGCAAGCTCTGCAAGAGATATGTCAACTGGCGAACAAATGAACTTGTCTGGCAGATAGTGGTTCCGCAGAGGGATGCTCCAATGGTCCTAGCAGCGTATCATGATAACGCAGGACACTTCGGGTGGAAGAAGTTGGAGGCCCTACTCCGTGATCGGTTCTATTGGGTGCACATGAGAAAGATGATCGAGAAGTGGTGCCGAGACTGTGGCCCGTGTAACCTGAGGCGGAAGGATGATGCCAGCCAAAGGTCTCCCCTACAGCCAATTGTCACGAAGCAGCCCCTGGAGTTGGTGGCCCTGGACCACGTGAAGTTAACACCAAGCCGGTCAGGCTATGTGTACGCCCTCACCATTGTGGACCATTACTCTCGTTTCCTGGTAGTAGTGCCTGTGAAGGACCAGACAGCCAGGACAGCAGCTAGAGCGTTCCAGGCATCCTTTTGTCGACCTCACGGCTATCCGGAAAGGGTACTGACTGATCAGGGTCCTGCATTCGAGGCTGAAGTGTTCCAAGAGTTCTGTAACATGTACGGTTGTAAGAAAATCCGAACCACACCGTACCACCCCCAAACCAATGGACTGTGCGAGAAAATGAACCATGTGGTTATTGATATGCTGAAGACCCTACCGCTGGAGGAAAGGAACCAATGGCCAGAAAAGTTGCCCGATCTGGTAGACCTGTACAACCATATCCCAGTGAATTCGACCAACTGCAGCCCCGCTTACCTGATGCGAGCCAGACCTGGCAAGTTGCCTGTAGACTTTGAGATGGGGACTGTGTCGCCCGAGGCGGTTCAAGAAATAGAGGATTGGGATACAGAACGGCAGCAGCGGTACCGTAAGGTCCAGGAGTGCGTAGAGAGGAGCCTGTCTCAAGCAAGAACGAGACAAGAGCAGCATTACAATCAAACCGCCCCAGCAACTCCCTTAGCACCTGGAGAACAAGTCCTCAAGAAGAAGCGGAGGACGCATAAATTGGATGATCAGTGGGAAAACGAGCCCTACACCATTATCCCCTCCAACTTTGACAATAGTAAGGTATGCCTCATAAGCAAGGATGAAGGCAAGACCTATCAAGCAATTTCTCGAGACCGCCTGAAAGCGTGTCCTGAACGGTGCAGAATCCAAAGAGAAATGGAAGGAGTACAAGGAAGTCCCCAAAGTCAAGAGAAAGAAGGGGAGATGATTCAAACCATCCTTGGAAAATTCCCCAAAACTTGGACCCGAATAAACAATGCCATAGTGGTACCAGTTTTGACGTTTCCGCAGTTGGTCGAGCCAGAAACAGAAAAGGTTCCGGATCCACCTAAAGAACCGTCCGCTCCAGCACGAGATGACACGCCAGCAGTGGAACAGGAGGATCAACCCCCTGTCATGTTGTGTACAAAATGTTTTCTTTTTCTTTGATTGCGAAAATGGACAATTGGGCCACTGGACTATGGGTGGCCAACACCTAAATTGTTCATAGTTAGCACCAGTGTGCTCAACACCCCTGAAGAAAAACCCGTCCGGCGTGCATAGAGTGGGGTCATCAATGCTCTGACGCACGCCCAGAGCCTACGTTGGGGGTTTGAACGCGGCGGGTCCCCCATGGAGCAGTGTAATGGACACCCGGCAGGGAGCCACACTGGACTCTTATAGTAATGTTTAAGGTTGTAACGTTAAAGTAATGCGCCTCCCATAATGGGATGAAATGTTTTAACATGTCATGTTTGTTTCTACAGTCCGGGAGTACTGAATTTAACTAAGGGGGAGTGTGGCGCCCCAGGACCTGGTCGCCACAACAGCATTGCCCTCCCAAAGGGTTAATGCTGAGCCTGGAGGTAATTGGGAGATCTATTGGCCAGTAAGTGTAACACCAACCGCAGTTCTCCCTCCGGCCAGCAGGGGGAGCTCTGAACCTGGAACTTCAGGGAGCATTCCTTAAGTCTGGCTGGAAGGAGGAAGTGGGGGTTAGTCTGGAGACAGGAGTGAAAGAGTGCAGACGCAGAGTAGTGCTGCCTTGTGAAACTGGGGCCTAGAGCTTGGATAGCTTGGCCCAGGGAAGCAAGGGGAGCAGAGAGGCACAGCAGAGACTCGGACATCGGAGTCTGTAGTTGCCAGGGCATAAAATCCATCCCTGGTAGCTGAATCCGGAGGGCAGGAGAGCTGCAAGCCCCCTATCCCAGAAGCAATCTGAAGGTACAGCTGCATTCCAAGGGCCTGGTGTGGGCTCCAGCAGAGAAGCACCAGAGAGGGCCTGCGCAGTCTACCACACAGAAAAGGGGACGAACAACAAGTCCCAGCAGCAAGAGGGCAATTGCAAACCCAAAGTGCAGTGTCCTAAAACAGCAGAGAAAGATTAAGGAGTAGGCCTCATACTCAACTGGCCAAAGATCACCCCAGGCACTTCCAGGCCGGCCGGACCACCTTTACCATCTGTGATGGTCTCCCAGGACTAAGTTTCTGCCGAGTAAAAGAGGAGAAGGTAAAGAGACTACTGTTTGTGCCTGTTTCTTTCATTGCTTGTCGGCCCTGCACCGTGTTAGTCACACAGCACCATAGACTTCCACAAGCACCAACTGTGCCCCGGGCATTGCTCCACCTGTGGGGAGCAGTACTACCATAGCTGCTATATCATCATCCCGGAGGCCTCACACAGCAGCGGCGGCTTAATAGCCGCATACCACAGGTGGCGTCACGAACACAACCATTAACAAGCAAGCCACATATTCTACTGACACCCACCAGGGCCACGGAGCCGGGCCCAGCCACCACTGACTACCACCGGACTAGTCCGGCCCGGCACCGGGTGTCCCATAGCCCTGGGGTGGGCGAGTCACTTCCACTTCCCTAACTGAACTGAACTCTCTTCCTTTCCCGCCTCCAGGACTGTGAACTCCTCAGTGGGTGGGGCCAACCGCCTGGCTCCACCTCACCTGGTGTGGACATCAGCCCCTGGAGGGAGGCAACAAGGATTTGTGTGACTGATGTGCCTAACCGGGGTGTGGGGTGTGTTGTTGTAGTACCTGTGACGTCCTGTCTTTCCCAGGGCGCCACATTGGGCATCGACTGTTTTGTGCTCTCTGGTCTTCAGTTTAGCAGTAGTTTATTCCTGCTGGCAGGTGAATGGTTGCTGGGGTCACAGGTTGCTCATGTATTATCACAGTCGCCTCCACCATTTAAAAGATGGTAGAACCTAGCATCACATGCCAAACATAGCTCTAGCTCTGCTCCAGCGTTATTGGTCTTTGTGCGTGGTGACTCAATTGTTGGTGAACGGTTGTGTGCTACCCTTGTTGTTTGTTTATTTCTTCCCTGTACTTTGTTTCTCCCTGAACACGTATTATCTTTTCCTCTGTGAGTGCTTGAAGTGAGTTTGAGCTTTGGTTTTCCCTTGTCTATCTGTATATGTGGGATTCTTCACTCCTCTCCCAGCCCTCCCTGGGGGGGCTATCAGAGAGGGGGTGTTAGACCAGGGCTGTTCAGGAGTTAGGGGTACTTTGCACACTACGACATTGCAAGCCGATGCTTGCGATGCCGAGCGCGATAGTACCCGCCCCCGTCGCACATACGATATTGTGTTATAGCTGCCGTAGCGAACATTATCGCTATGACAGCTTCACACGGACTTACCTGCCCTGCGATGTCGCTCTGGCCGGCGAACCACCTCCTTACTAAGGGGGAGGGTCGTGCGGCGTCACAGCGGCGTCACACGGCAGGCGGCCAATAGAAGCGGAGGGGCGGAGATGAGCGGGACGTAAACATCCTGCCCACCTCCTTCCTTTCGCATAACCGGCGTGAGCCGCAGGACGCAGGTAGGAGATGTTCCTCGCTCCTGCGGCTTCACACACAGCGATGTGTGCTGCCGCAGGAACGAGGAACAACATCGTAACATCGGTCCTTCCGAAATTATGGAAATGACCGACGCTGCACCGATGATATGATTTCGACGCTTTTACGCTCGTTAATCGTATCAAAAACGATTTACACACTCTGATATCAACAGCGACGCTGGATGTGCATCACTTTCGATTTCACCCCACCGACATCGCAGCTGCAATGTCGTAGTGTGCAAAGTACCCCTTAGAGCCACACTGGTGGTCCAGACCTGGCTACCATTGAGCCTACCTCTGAATAAGTGACAATTTTGGTGACAATTTTAGTCCCCTAGCCTGAAGGCCAGTCTAGGTGCCCTTAGCCTTGTTTACTGTGTCATCCCTGTGACACTGATGTTGCTAGATAGGTTCCCCACCTATGGCACCAAGCTAGATGCCTAGACCCTTGCTGACCCTGAAATGGACCCTAGGCAGTGACCGATGGGATGAGCACTAGTCAAAACCACTAAGTGCTAAGAACATACAGGAAAAAACAAACAGAGGAATACAAAAGGACAACTTATCTGCAGGATGACTTTGAGAGAAGTACTCCATGTCTCCACAGATGATTCCAAGCCGACTGCTTGCTCTATGGATAGCATATGAGTAAAGGCTGCTTTACACACAGCAACATCGCTAGCGATATCACTCATGAAAGCACCCGCCCCCGTCATTTGTGCGTCACGGGCAAATTGCTGCCCGTGGCACACAATATCGCTAACACTCGTCACACATACTTACCTTCCTAGCTACGTGACTGTGGGCGGAAAACAACCTCTTCGTTAAGGGGTCGGTTTGTGCGCCGTCAGAGTGACATTACATGGCAGGCATCCAATAGAAGCGGAGGGGCGGTGACCAGCCGCACTAACGACACGCCCACCTCGTGGCCGGCAGGACGCAGGAACGCTGTTGTTCGTCGTTCCCGGGGTGTCACACATAGCGATGTGTGCTGCCTCAGGAACGACGAACAACCTATGTCCACAACGACCAACGAGATTTTGAAAATGAACGACATGTCAACGATCAACAATTAGGCGAGTATGTTTGATCGTTAACACTCGCTCGGACGCCGCCGGATGTGCGACATGAATTCCGTGACCCCGACGACTTATCGTTAGATATGTCGTTGCGTGTAAAGCTCCCTTAACTCTATAACCAGCAACAAACCAAAGAGTAATGCAGGTATATATGAACACAGGGAGTGAGGATAAGGATTAGGCCAGAGTCACACTTGCGAGTGCCTCGCATGTAACTCGCGCGAGTCTCTCATTGAATCATCCAGCACGGACTCGCACTCTCCTGACAGGAGCGGGTCGGTTGCATGTATGTCTATGCAGCTGAGATGCTCCTGTCCTGAGAGTGTGAGTCCATGCCGGGTGATTCAATGAGAGACTCGCGCGAGTTACACGCGAGGCACTCGCAAGTGTGACTCTAGCCTTAGCAGCTGAATTGCCAAGGTGTCTGCAGGGTAATAAGAGGAAAAGAGTTATACCTCACAGAGAAGATACATGAAACTCAATTCACACCAGAGATGAAAGAATCCACAACCACAGAGTTGTCTGTCAACTGTGACACCGAGGCTGTAAGTTGTTTTTTTTGTGTTTTTTTTGTGTTTTTTACCGAGGCTGTAAGTGTAGCGATTTCTACTTGTGGTGCCAATACTCATCAATGAATAAATCGAGATGTTTTTACATTTTTTTCACATTTTTACCTCATTTTTAGATCTTTAACATGACATGCTGTGATTTCCATAATTCCACAAGTTTCCATCTTGAAGTTGCAATTTCTAAATTGAGAAGGGTATTTGGCAATACTCTAAGCATATGTCACAGATAAAAAAAATGAAATAGCGTATCAGCAATGTTATATGATGGGGTGATAACTTGTGAAATGGGGACTTGCAGATATCAGCAGACCTAACCGAATTTAAAAAAAAATCCAGTTCCAGCCTGGAATTGATCCTAGATATCTGGCCGGATGCCGGTCTCCATATAAGTCTATTAAAAATGGTGGTAGAACAGATAGAGAAATATGACCAAGAGATCTGTACTTACCAACTCTCAGGCGCGGCTGTAACTGCTTCCTGGCCACTCATATTTTTCTGGGCCACTCATTACCTTCATTGCATATACACTGCTTTCCCCGTCCATCGGCGTCTGTGATTGTTTGCAGTGAACCCAGTCCCCACGCTGAGTGTCAGCATGGCAGCTTACTGCTCCCATTCACAGACGCTATGTGCATCGGTCGTGGTATAAAAATAAATAAAAAAATAAAATATTTGGTTGGAGGGTCCCCCATATTATGATACCCAGCACAGATAAAGCCCATGACTACAGACTGCATCCCCCAGCAGTGCATTTATCTTGGCAGTGTATGAAAATTAAGAGGAACCGCATGCGACTTTTTAAAACTATTTAAATAAATAATTTTTTTAAAAAAAAGTGTGCGGTGCCCCCCAATTTTGATACCCAGCCAAGGTAAAACCCAACAGCTGGGGCTGGTATTCTTAGGTTTGGCAGACTCATACTTATTGGGCCCCCCCCAACCTAAAAATAGTAGCCTGCAGCCACTCAGGATTGCCACATCCATTAGATGCAACAATCCCAGAACTTTATCCAGCTCTTTCCAGTTGCACTGGTCCAGCGTCACCACTGGTAACATATGTCTACATGGAAAATAACATTTATCAGCAGAGACTTGTGTGTGCCTGGTGGTGAATCTGAGCGCGTTGTATCTCAGTTATCTGATTTTTCATTCTTTTCGAAAGCAGTATTACTAAATTCCAGTTCTAAAAGCATTTTAACAGATGATGTATTGTGAATTTCCTTATTACCAAGGTGAATGATTTTTTTTCTGTATATCCATTATTATTGTACTGATTTTCTGTATAGAAAATCTTTAAGACATACTGAAGAAACTGTTTAGAAAAATGACCACACAAGAATACAATTTATATTTTTAATTAAAACTTTTTTTTCTCTAAATATGAACAGAGTTTATCTGTTCTATAGAAAGAAAAACTAAGAAAAACAAACAAAATGGATCATTGATAGCCTAATATATCCATTGGGACATGATCATGGGAAGATAATACTCAATAATTAAAATGTATATCCTTTATTAGTCAAACTACAAATTTCTTTCCCCATGAAGTGCATTGGACCAGTGTGTAGACTAGAGATGAGCGAACTGGCCGTAGTTCGGCTCGAGTTCGGTTCGCCGAACGGAGGTCCCGTTCGAGTTCGGTTCGTCGAACGTTCGACGAACCGAACTCGAACCAATAGGCTATAATGGGAGGCAATCACAAACACATAAAAATGCATTATAAATGTACACATACAGTTAATAAACATTGCCATAACACTTACCGGTCCCCGCGATCCCTCCTGCACTCTGTCTCCTGCCGCTATTCCATCCGATGATCGCTGAATCCTCCCGGTGACCGGCACTACCAGCAGTGATGCAGGACCTATCGTGACGTCAAAATAGCCATGTGACCAGTCACGTGGCTATTATCTCATTGGCTACAGACTGGTCACATGACTATGACGCGTCATGTAGGACCTGCAAGTGCATCTCTCCTGTACACGGTGCACATTTGTGTATCGCCGTGTACCGGCGACATGCTGTAGCACACGGTCGACTTCCCGCTCCGTTAGGGACCGGCTGACACAGCCGGTCATTAACGGAGATCACCGTTGCCATAGCAACGCAGCTAGCGGTGACGTCACCGCTAACCGCGGCTCCGGGAGCACCGTTGCTATGGTAACGCGTCTGTCAGCGTTACCGCTGTTACTGCTAACAGCCAGCAGCACTGATCACTCACGGAGTGAAGGCTGCACGGGAAGCAGCGTCTTCCCCCATGCAGCAGTGATGTAGCAGAGCTGCATTTGTTGAACGAGAAAGACAGAAGACCATGGATCGTGGAGGGCTGACAGGGGGTAATAAAGATGGAGTCTCTAATGTGTCTGTGTATTTATTTCTATTAAAGTATTTTTTCTCTGTGTGGTGTCTTTTTTTTAACCCTTTATTGGAGATTCTTAATGGCCGGGTCAAACGTGCCTGACATTAAGAATCTCTGGCTTAATACTAGCTAGTAAAACAAAGCTAGTATTAACTCATGATTACCCAACAAGCCACCTGGCTTCAGGGCTGTTGGAAGAGTTACAGCGCCAGATGATGGCGCTTCTATGAAAGCGCCATTTTCTGGGGCGGCTGCGGACTGCAATTCACAGCAGAGGCGCCCAGAAACCTTGGGCTAACCTGTGCTGCGGATTCCAATCCCCAGCTGCCTAGTTGTACCCGGCTGGACACAAAAATGGGGCGAAGCTCACTTCATTTGTTTTTTAATTATTTCATGAAATAAGTGAAATAATTAAAAAAAACGAGCTTCCCTATATTTTTGGTTCCCAGCCGGGTACAAATAGGCAACTGGGGGTTGGAGGCAGCCCGTGGCTGCCTGCTGTACCTGGCTAGCATACAAAAATATGGCGAAGCACACGTCATTTTTTTGGTGAGCAAAAAACTTCTGCATACAGTCCTGGATGGAGTATGCTGAGCCTTGTAGTTCTGCAGCTGCTGTCTGCTCTTCTCCATACAGACAGACAGCAGCTGCAGAACTACAAGGCTCAGCATACTCCATCCAGGACTGTATGCAGAAGTTTTTTGCCCCCTGAAAAAATTATGTGGGCTTCGCCATATTTTTGTATGCTAGCCAGGTACAGCAGGCAGGTACAGCTGCCCCCAACCCCCAGCTGCCTATTTGTACCCGGCTGGGAACCAAAAATAAAGGGAAGCCCTTTTTTTATTATTTCAAGAATTTCATGAAATAATTAGAAAACAAATGACGTAGGCTTCGCCCCATTTTTGTGTCCAGCCAGGTACAACTAGGCAGCTGGGGATTGGAATCCGCAGCACAGGTTGGCCTGAGCTTTCTGGGCTCCACTGCTGTGAATTGCAGTCTGCAGCCACCTCAGAAAATGGCACTTTCATAGAAGCGCCATCTTCTGGCGCTGTATCCAACTCTTCCAGCACCTGCCTGCTATACCTGGCTAGCATACAAAAATATGGCGAAGCTCACGTCCTTTTTTTGTAGTTTTTTGGCAAAAAAAAATAAAAAATGCTTCCCTGGATTTTCCATTGCCAGTGAAGGTAACACCAAGCAGTGGGGGTTAGCAGCCAGTAGCTGCTTGGATTACCCTTAGCTAGCAATACAAAAAACGCAGCGGGAGCCCATATATATTTGTTTTAATTATTTATTTAAATAACTAAAAACAAAATGGGCTTCCCTGTATTTTGATTGCTGGACATCACAGTGCTGTAAAAATAAATCTTTAAAAAAAATGACGTAGCGCTCCGCGGTATTTTTGATTCTCAGCGCAGATAAAGCAGACAGCTATGGGTTGCCACCCCCATCTGCCTGGCGTTACCTTGGTTGGCAATCAAAATACAGGGAAGCCCATTAATTTTTTCTATTTAAAAAATAGTTAAAAAAAAAATGACGTTGGGTCCCCCCATTTTTGATAGCCAGCTAGGGTAAAGCAGACGGCTGTAGCCTGAAAACCACAGCTGGCAGCTTTACCGTGGTTGGGGATCCAACGTGGAGGTCCCCCCAGGCTCTTTTTTTATAATTATTTTATAAATATTAATAACTACACAAAAAAAGTAGGGTCCCCCCCAAATTGGATCACCAGCCAAGGTAAAGCGGACAGCTGTGGTCTGGTATTCTCAGGGTGAGTAGGTCCATAGTTATTGGGCCTTCACAGCCTAAAAATAGCAGGCCGCAGGCACCCCAGACGTGGCGCATCCACTAGATGCGCCAATCCTGGCGCTTCACCCCAGCTCATCCCGTGCCCTGGTGCAGTGGCAAACGGGGTAATAAATCGAGTTGATACTAGCTGTAAGGTCACCTGACATCAAGCCCAGCAGTTTGTGATGTCATGGCGTCTATTAGATACCCAACATCATAAACTGTCAGTACTAACAAAAAAAAAATCGACAAAAGTAATTTATTTGAAAAAACAGTCCCCAAAACATTCCCTCTTTCACCAATTTATTGTAAGAAAAAAAATAAAGGGGTCCCACGACGACTCTGGACTGTCTAGAATATGGAGGGGGGGAGACACTCAGGGAACGTATCCCCCATTTTCTAGGAGTGCAGACCCTTCATGTGAGGAGTGTGGGTGCAATGAATCTGCACTCACTCTCCCCGGGTCCACAGCAGCAGAGTCCATGTCATAATGGTTGCTACCAAAGCTGCAATGCCCTGCTCATGAGGTAAGGGCATGCCTAATCAGGAGAACTATTCTACATTTCCAAATATTGGTATTTGCTGATATTATTGCTATTCCACCTACTATATATTGGCGATAGGATCTTGGAGATGGAATACCCCTTTAAGTCCAGTTATCCAGCTGAATGAATACTTAACAACAGAACTCGCTATTTAGATGTGTTTTCTTGTGGCATATAATGGACTCTCATGTTTGGTAGTCGTTCAGCAGGGAAACTATAAAAGCAAATCCCTCCATTTGGAAATGTAGTATAGCTCTCCTAATCAATTATGTTCCTTACCTCATGAGCAGGACATTGCAGTAATAATAATAATTTATTCATTTAGATAGCGTTATTAATTCCATAGCGCTGTATGTCTTTGGAGTGTGGGAGGAAACCGGAGAACCCGGAGGAAACCCACGCAAACACGGGGAGAACATACAAACTCCTTGCAGATGGTGTCCTTGGTGAGAATTGAACCCAGGACCTCAGCGCTGCAAGACTGCAGTGCTAACCACTGAGCCACCGTGCCGCCCATTTAGCTTACAGATGCATAACCACCACTCACTGTGTCTGAAAACAGGAAGCTGAGCTGACAGCCGCTCTGTGCATGCGGCAGCGTCTATTGTGAAGGAGAGGGCCGCGGGGGATCAACGCTGCACAGGTACCGTGGGACACCGGGGAACACCGGTGGGGTTATAGGGGGTGACCTGGCAGGGCCTGGGTAGGAGTTTTCTGTCGCATGTGTCATGGCACATGCGACAGAAATCAGATTAGTAGGGTGAATGCGGCCGGCGCGCTGCTGTGCGCGCGGCCATCTTAGATTTCTGGGAGGGCATCAGGGGGGGCACTTTGGCGACACCGGGGGACCGGAGGGGACCGGGGAGGAGATTTATCATGTTTGTTCATGCCAGATGGGAGATAAATAATTTTTTACCGACACTGTCATTTACTGTAACGTGATCATCGGTGTACGGTGTATACCTGTGATCACGTGAGCGGGGACCGGAAAAACCGTCCTGAATCATGATCTCCAGGGTCTCGGCTAGCCCTGAAACCCCGGAGATTTTCTGACGCTGGGGGGCGCTATTCACTTATTTCTGCCTGCTGTTTATAAACGGCAGATCAGAATAAGGCTACATTAACACGACCGATCAATTTTTGCGGTCTGCAAAAAACAGTCCGGTTTTTTTCACGGGTGTATCCGTGTTGCATCCGTTTCCGTTCCGTAGACGGTCCGTATGTCATCTGTTTGTCATCCGTGTGCCTTCCGTTTTTTTTGTGTACTGCAAAAAAACTAAAGGAGGGTAAATGCATAAATTTACCCAGGATCCATAGCTTCAACCTACATGAGGCGGTCACATGTTCACTCCAGTGCCATGTTCTACTGCTTTTCACAGCGTAGAGCGCTCTGGTGATTTTCTTGTGCTTGTGCACTTCATATCAGTCTTTTCTGTCATTATAATGGCAGAAAGACACATAATGTCCCACTCTCCTGCATTTTGTAATTTTGCACCCTTTGGTGCCTTTCATGTGGCACTAAGGGGTGCTTATTTAGCCAAAAAAATGAAAAAAAAATGACGTAGGGTTCCCCCTATTTTTGTAGCCAGCTAGGGTAAAGCAGACGGCTGCAGCCTGCAGGCCACAGCTGGCAACCTCACCTTGGCTTGTAATCCAAAACTGAGGGCACCCCACGCTGTTATTTTAAATTAAATAAATAATTAAAAAAAAACA
Organism: Anomaloglossus baeobatrachus; assembly: GCF_048569485.1. Taxonomy (NCBI): domain Eukaryota; kingdom Metazoa; phylum Chordata; class Amphibia; order Anura; family Aromobatidae; genus Anomaloglossus; species Anomaloglossus baeobatrachus. The sequence goes on from NC_134361.1 coordinate 178,799,100, forward strand.
ACACGTAGGGGTCCCCCCAAAATTGGATCACCAGCCAAGGTAAAGCAGACAGCTGGGGTCTGATATTCTCAGACTAGGGAGGTCCATGGTTATTGGACTCTCCCCAGCCTAAAAATAGCAGGCCGCAGCCGCCCCAGAAGTGGCGCATCCATTAGATGCGCCAATCCTGGTGCTTCGCCCCAGCTCATCCCTCGCCCTGGTGCGGTGGCAAACGGGGTAATATATGGGGTTAACATCAGATGTGTAATGTCACCTGGCATCAAGCCCTGGGGTTGGTGAGGTCAGGCGTCTATCAGATACCCGACATCACCAATCCAGTCAGTAATAAAAAAAAATAGACAAACACATTTTTATTTGAAAAAACACTCCCCAAAACATTCCCTCTTTAACCAATTTATTAGAAAGAAAAACAAATCCAGGTCTGGTGTAATCCAAGGGGTTGCCATGACGATCCACACTGTCCCAGTCAATGAAGAGCAGAATGTTCCCCATTGGCTGGGAGAGCAATGCAGTGACCTGAGCTAACATCAATGGGTCAGCCCAGGTCACTGCAGGGCATGACAAGTGCTGCTGTCAGCGAGGTACATTACCTGCGCTGATCTCCTGCACTGCTGACAGCACCTGTCACTGAGTTCAATGACCGCCACCTTCACAGCCAAGTATCGCGAGAGGCCCGTGACGTCACCGCTAGTCAGTCTCGGGTCGGAAGCGAGAGAAGGTGATGTGACAAGCGGCGGCCATGGAGGACACTGACAGCGCTGAGGTCGGGATGGTGGGACTTCATCACCGCAGGTAAGCCGAGCGGGACCATGTGTGCAGAGTGCAGTGTGCAGAGTGCAGTGTGCAGAGTGTGTGTGTGTGTGTGTGTGTGAGTGTGTGTGAGTGTGTGTGTGTGTGTGTACACGTACATGCCGCGTGCAGGAGGGGGCGGAGTGAGCTGAGCGGGGAAGTGTGGGTTTCCTGCACGTAACTAGGATAAACATCGGGTTACTAACCAAAGCGCTTTGGTTGGATACCCGATGTTTATCTTGGTTACCAGCTTCTGGCAGGCTGCCAGCGATGGCTCCTGCACACTGTAGCTGTAAAAAGCCCTGCTTTTTGCTGCTAGAACCGTTCTCGAACGTATCTAGAACTATCGAACTTTAGCAAAAAGCTCGAGTTCTAGTTCGATCTAGAACAGCCCCAAAATCACTCGAACCGCGAACTGGAGAACCTCGAACCGTGAACCGCGCTCAACTCTAGTGTAGACATATCATTAGTGCAACCTGTGCAGCTGCACAGGGGCCCATGGGGGTAAGGAGGCCCCTTACTACATCGAAAGGAGGTGGAATTGTGCATTTTGAAGACTTAATTGACTAAAAATGGCCCCATGTACTGTTTTTGCACAGGGGCCCTTTTCTGTCTGTGTCCGCCAGTGCATTTGACAGTTACCCAGGTGGGCACAGGAGGGGATACCAACCATGTCATTTTCACAATTTGGTGGCCACCAATCTATTGCAATAATTACACATCACCACTACAATTAGTGACATTGGGCAGGGTCTATGTAAAAAAAAAAAGCAGAGTGCCAGGTGATAATATAAAAAGCACATCACTGCTGCAGCCAATCACTGAGCTCAGCAGCTCGTGTGGTCTACCTTGGCAGAACTGCTGAGCTCAGTGATTGACTGCAGTAGTAATGTGCCCTCTAGTATTAACATTGCGACATGACTCCTATCAACTAAAGTGGATATTTGGGACTTTTTAAAAAGAAATGTGCCTAAGCACTAACAGCAGTAACAAAAAACAGCACCAAATAATGTTAGACATATAAAAGGGAAACACAGCAGGTACTCACCTTCCCTGAGTCTTGCGCTAAAGGGGATATCTGCCTTTTTAAAGTCTATTTTATGTGTCTGCTTGTTTTTTATGCTTCCCAGCAGGGTGTTACGCACCTAACACATTCACACACATGGGTACTAAAAAAGGGGGAAGGAGCAAACACACGTCCTTGTACAAACTATAAGACCCTAGCCACACAACCTAAAGCACCACTTTGGACCTGGCTCCTGCCTTTATAAAAAAAAAAAAATTGCACTAACTGGTAGGTAATTGCTAGCTATTGACCTGTTCTGCCCGGTGCTATTCTTTGCACGTCGGTAGTGAAAAAGTGAGAAGGAGCAAAACACTCCACAGGTCCCTGTACAAACTAAAAGACCCTAGCCACACAACTAAAAGGACCACTTTGGACCTGGCACCTGGCTTTATAAAAAAAAATATGCCTAACCACTAACAAGCGGGTGGTTGCTAGCTACTGGCCTGTTCTGCCCAGTTCCATTCTTTTCACATGGGTAGTGAAAAAGAGGAAAGGAACAAACACACTCCACAGGTCCCTATACAAACTAAAAGACCCTAGTCGAAAAGCTAAAAACACCACTTTGGACCTGGCTCCTAGGTTTGTGAAAAAAAAATGTGCCTAACCACTAACAGGCGGGTAGTTGCTAGCTACCTGCCTGTTCTGCCCAGTGCCATTCTTTGCACATGAGTAGTGAAAAAGAGGGAAGGAACAAACACACTCCACAGGTCCCTATACAAACTAAAAGACCCTAGTCAAAAAACTAAAAAAACTAAAAGGACCACTTTGGACCTGGCTCCTGGGTTTGTAAAAAAAAATGTGCCTAACCACTAACAGGCGGGTAGTTGCTAGCTACCGGCCTGTTCTGCCGGTGCCATTCTATTCCAGCTCAGAGAGGTCGCAAACCGCTCCTGCCAGTGATTCAGCATCAACAGTGCAGTGACTTCTCTTCCGCTCTGCTCTGTTGATGGGGCAGGACGACCAACTTCACAATGATTGACAGCTGGATCCCCCAGTTAGTTAGGCAGCGGGGAGCCGGCTATCAATCCGCCTGACGTTGGCAGTTGAATCGCCGGCAGGAGAGGTCTGTGACTGCCCTGTGCTGGTGAGACCGGTGCCCAGTAAAATAGGCAGCTGGTTACCAACTACCTGCCTATTAGTGCTTAGACATATTTGTTTTAAAAAAGGCCCAGATACCTTTAACATAGTCCGAAGTAGTGGCTGAGATTTAGCGCAAGACTCAAGGAAGGTGAACACTTGCTGTGTTTATCATTTTATATGTGTAACAGTGTTTTCTGCTATGCTTTTTGAACTTTTCTATTTGCTAAGTGAAGATTCCACATACCAAATTTGTACTTTTATCCTAATGCGAGGCAAATTGTAGGAAATATACTGACTGTGTTTGTCTGTACAAACAGCAGTGCATAGTAGTTGCGGAATGCTTGCCCCCAAGGAAAATACAGATAAAAAGATAGAAATACATAAAAAAACACATCAACATGCCGAGGAACCGACCAATACTATGATTCATTCCCTAGGAGCACAAATAAAGCTATTTTATATAGAACAACAGATAGCTGAAGCGTCGGTATAGACTAAGTTGGCATCATACATTCTGTCAAAAGTGGCTGACAAAATATCACAGCATTTTGCCTTGTAAAATGACAGACACCATGGCAGAAACCCAACAGACACTTTTGTAGTCAATGACGTCTGTCAGGTGCTGTTAGGATCCAACACAACTGTCATTTTTATTTTGTCTTCTCTTATAACGAAGCACAACGACGGAAATGGTTACCGCATTTCGAGTATGTGACAAGAATAGATTTTTCTTATATTCCGACTATTACAGATTAAGGGATTAAAAGTTTCAATATTTTAAAAGGAGAACAAAACAATTTTTTAAAAGTCAAATTTCTTTTATTCATCTCGTGCCCCTTTGGACCAAATACTTGGGACACGTGATTTGGGGATTTTGCGCAAAATCAAAAAAAGCTCTTTATTTGTGTATTTTAATTTTTAAACTAACAGTAGATTAGTACAGTAATTCCAAATATAAAGGTATCAAAAACATAGAATCTATAGAAATAAAAATCTTACGTGCGTTTGTAAAGATCCGCTTATCTCAGAAAGACCCTGACCGATTGATGTCAAATTTTGACACAATATTCCCCCCGAGCCCCGCAAGTGTTTCGGTGCACTCATCGCGATCCACGCATGCGCGTAACCGCAAATTTCAACTGTTCACGGTAGACTAACATCCATGCTATATGCTGGGTCATCGCTATTCATGCATGTGCGTAACCACCCCGCAAGTGTTACGCATGCGCGCAATCGCCCCGTAAGTGTTTCGGTGCACTCATCGTGATCCACGCATGCGTGTAACCGCAAATTTCAACTGTTCACAGTAGACTAACAACCGCGCTATATGCTGGGTCATCACAGTTCACGCATGCGCACAACCGCCCCGCAAGTGTTACGCATGCGCGCAATCGACCCGTAAGTGTTTCGGTGCACTTATCGCGATCCATGCAAGGTCATCGCGATTCATTGCGTGCTTAAGGATTGACAAACCAGACAATCTTTTTATCTGCGCAGCCGATAGTAAAACCAAAAATATTGTATACCCACATGTGTTGACAAATTAAACTCTTGCTGGAAACGTATCTTCTGTTTCATTTCTTATCCGTTGAACGAGAATGTGCCACAGCGAAGCGTGGTAGGGTACAGCTAGTATTGAATAAAATAGTGATTTTAGGAATTTTTTTGTTTTTATTCTAATTTTTTGTAACTTTTTAGTGCAAAAGTCGCATGTTCTGTTAAAATATCACAACATTTAGGCACAATTTTGTATTATACAAAAAAACTCTTATGGGGAGGATTTCACAAAAATTTACTCTTTGAACTTATTAAAAAGTTGAAATTGATGAAGCGTTTTAAAAATGTAAAACACAAAACCGTCTTGGTTTGGGGATTCTCTCCAGTAAGTAAATAATGGTAATTAGTGTCGTATGCTCCACCAAATTCACGTAAATAGCCGAGCAGAGAGGTGTAAAAAAGAATGTTGTAACAATTAAAATGTAACCTTTAATAACTATTGTTTAAAAATGAATAAACCACACAACATAGACAGTTGTAAAACCAACCCAAAAAAGAGCAGATTTCAAGCTCCTAACAATGCCAATACAGGACAAATTCCACATAAAGAGGGGGAGAGGCGGATTCTTCCCTCCGTGGTAATACTAATAGAGACAACACTAAACAGGTTGTCAGACACGATTGTTCAGCAGGGTCATATAGACAGAACTTACTAATATCTCACTAGGAAAGAGAGAAACAAAACAATGTTGTCCAATATATAGAGGGGGGAGCCAAAATTCTAGCCACACATTACCCCTCAATTGGTAACCATCTGACCTTAGATGCTCCAAGACCTCCCAACGTGTTTCATAATTGGCTTATTCCTCAGGGGATTATGGTCATGAGGGAGCTGTAAGAATGAGCAAAAGTAGGTCAGAGTAGTAGCTGAACCTATATAAGGAATCTAGCACATATTGTAAAAGAACGTGTGTCTTTACCTTTAATACAATGGACCTCCAGCATGGTGTGTCTGGGCCTGGCATAAAGCGCAGAGCTTTCAAAAAACCGCCCTTAAATGTCATATGAGTACGTGGGGGTGGCCAAGCCTAACCCAATGAGGTAAAGTGCATGCCCCCAGCTAGGCGGAACTCCCAGGATAATAAACCAAAGCATGTAAGAGGGATGACACCCCCCTCAATGACTTAGTCATGCTAACGCCGGCATACCGCCTGTCCAAACAACCTCAGGGCGGAGAGTTTAAGGACATCACCGCCCACAACGGTGACGTCCAATCGATCACATGTGCGCCCCATATACACGCACTTCCGGTCGCGCGGCAACTAAGCACAACGCTATGCACAGTTGCCGACCGGATGTGCGGACCACGTGTGCCCGGTCACGTGGCCCTCCAGGAGATCACGTGACCACGGCAGAAGACAGATACACAGCGACGCCCACCACCAGCGTCACGCGCTCACTGACAGCTGATGGTGCGGCCCCTCTGGAGTGCACACGTGACTCACAGGGAACACAAGACCCACGTGGGGTTAAAACCATCCTTCACGTTACGCGTCCAATCACATCCAGTGACACGGATGCGAAAGGATGCAGCCCTAACAATGAAGGAGGTGCCAGACACATAGGGGATTCACCCTTTATAGTGTCGCCCAACCAAACAAAGTGATGTCATGCAAATACTTCCCATGCAATAGTAAAGCGCCCCAAGCTGCATAGCTCCTATAGATGACACTAAGTGCACGGACTCATGTTAGAGGGGTGGACAGGTGGAGGCTGATATAATGTTAATTCAATAAGCCTAGATAATGGTATTAAATCATCCTATGGACAGAGGTGTATTAGGCTTAAAACAATAAGGGCTGAAATAAAATAATACAGTATAATAAGGACGGGAGTTATTTTTACATTTGCAAAGGCCCCATATTACGCTGAAAAGTGTCCACATGAAGGAATAAATTACAACATGTGCTAGACAGGGCTTACATGATCGGGGTATCCCTTTTCTCTAAAACGACAGCGTAAATCGTCAGCCTGACGAGAGAAATTTAGGGGAGTCAAACAATTCCGGCGTGCCCTCAGATACTGGCCCCTGGGGATGCCTGCCTTGAGAGGTCTGGGGTGATTGCTTTCTTAGCGCAGGAGTGAATTAGACGAAGTAGGTTTACGAAATGTTTTGGTTACAAGGGTCCCATCCGTGTGCTTGGTGACCAAAATATCCAGGAAGGAAAGTTCATTTTCATTACTTTATGCCGTAAAACGAAGACCAAGAGGGTTGTGATTTAAATCAGAGACAAATTGAAAAAAAGTCTCCCTTGTGCCCCGCCACAACACGAATACGTCGTCTATGTAGTGGGTCCATAATACGATACAATCCAAGTTCAATGGGGATTCCTCCCCAAAAATCAGGTTCTCTTCCCACCAACCTAGGAGCAAGTTGGTGTAAGAAGGTGCACATGGACAACCCATGGCAGTGCCCCTGAGTTAGTGGAAGAAGAACCCATCAAACAAGAAGAAATTCCTGGTAAGACAGAATTCAAGTAACCTGAGAAGCCACAAATTATGTCTAGAGAAATGACAGCCTCGTCCCTTTAAGAAGTACTCCACCACTCTCAATCCATCACTATGTACTATAGAGGAATACAACGCCTCCACATCAATTGAGCACAAAATGGTACTTTCATCAAGCACCACATCCTTAATTTTCCTCAAAAAATCCGTTGAGTCCAAAGTGAATGAATTTAGGGCTAATTTTACAACCGTCTATGTTGTGTGGTTTATTAATTTTTAAACAATAGTTATTAAAGGTTACATTTTAATTGTTACCACATTCTTTTTTACACCTCTCTGCTCGGCTATTTACGATTCTCTCCAGTAACCTTCCGTTCCTCTGTCTGCTGGGCTAGTGCCTTTTCCTCCCTTTGCCGCATGCTGATGTTTACTTTTTTACTTTTATCTTTGTTTTCACTCCTTGGTTAGCTCCTCATCAGGTGTTTCTCATTCCACTGTTGTATTTTACCCTATCACATTCTTGATTGAATTATGTATGTTCACTTGTCGCCTCACATCCTTGCTGGCTATATCTTTAGATTTATCACTGGGAATTCTAGCCCTTCCAGCTGAGGGGTTTACCTTTGAGTAAACACCAGTTGAGTGCCTGCTATGTGTTTGTTTTGTTCTCCTTCCCATCTGCTCTTCCTTTTACTATTTTTCAGTTTATCTTACTCTAGGTTTGTGTTTGTTCCTGCACACCTTCCTCTCTGTGGTGACCTCCTCTCAGGTCTTTCAAGTGGCATGAGAAACCCCTCAACGGCCTTTTAGGTAGCCAGGTCCAAAGTTGTGCTTTTAGTTGTGTGGCTAGGATCTTTTAGTCTGTACAGGAACCTAAGGAGTGTGTTTTCTCCTTCCCCCTTTTTCACTACCCTTGTGTGTGATTGTGTTAGGTGCATAACATCTTGCCCATAGTGGTGAACATAAAAATAAACATTAAATAGACTTTAAAAATGCACAATTTCAAAACAGAATAAGGCATGATTGAAAAACACCAATAACGAGACAAATTAATCTCTATGGCTCTTCAGTGACTTGTGTTAATATTCTTATCCATGTCTGAACTTGCTCTTGCTACCTCTGCCTTTGGCAATAGGTGGCACCACAATAATATTCTGGAGTGTAAGGCTATGTGCGCACGTGTGCGTAATTCATGCAGTTACGCTGCGCTCCGCAGATCCAGATCCGCAGTGGCTCGAGGGGTCTCCGGACCCGGGGGTCATGCGGCCACTCTATTTAAATGGGGGGTTTGACTATGTACAGAGGGAATTGGAAGTTCATGACGCCACACACGGTGCTTGGTAATGTGGAATACCACCGCTGCTGTTGGGGAGGGAGGAGCCCGGTGGTGATGGTGTAGCACCAGGATGTTTTAAATCCTCCGTGGGTAGGGGGTTGGTGCCCCGGGGCCCGTTAGGTGTCGGTGACAGGGTGCCACTGGGAAGAGACAAAGGGGTTTTTCAGCGTACTCACTCAGTCCAAGAATAATAACACCAACAGCTTGTAAACCAGAATTCTGAGCACCGCTGCAGCATGGAGGGAGCACGCCTAGATCCGTCTCCTTGGTGTTGCTGTTAGCCTGTGGCCTTTTCTGTGGCACCTTCTCACTATTGGACCCTCAAGTTTGGAACTATTCGGGTCCCGCTCACCCGTATGGCTAACGGAGTGAGCTTGCTCTCAGGGTTCAAGCGTAGGAATTCTTTGGACTGAAGTTTAGGAGAGTCCTATACCATCGGTGCGCTAGTACCCCGATTTTGGAGCGAGTCGGGGATGAATCTTGAAGTGTTCACCCCCGTCAGGTAAATTACCGAGACGCGTGAAGCTACTTCCCGGCCTAGGGTCCACGTACCCCGTCGTGCCCTGGCCCCTGCCCGGTGATGGCTCAAGACTGCCGGCTGCCCTCCTCATCAGTCCGTGCCCCTTGACACGATCCCCTGCGACCGGGGTTCCAGCTCCTACCAGGCCCAGACCAACGTCTGCCACCTAGTACTCAAGGAGCCCAGCTCCCAACCTGTAACCTCTCCTCTTGAGAGTCACCACACAACTCTTCTACTCCTTTTCCACCTTGTCACTTTCCCCTCCCAACCCCCATATGGTTGGCCGTATTCCCTTCAGGCCCCCCAATGGTGTGTCTGGTGGGTACGGTGCAAAGTGTTCCTAGGATTTTGATTGGCTAAGCTGTTAGCACCACCAAAGAACCAGGATCTGTAACCAAGGAGGAGTGGATACTGTGCAGAAAGGCAGATTGTACAATACCCTTAGACGACTTGATAGGCCAGGGCATCACATTAGCACACCCCTGTGGGTGTGGTAACATGCTGAGAGGGCTGAGTAGTCGGGGAAACTAACGCCCTTGCAAATAGTCCCCGGCTTCATTAGCATATCATAAAGGATCTTTAGAAATACTTTTTTCTATAGATCTCTTTATGTATATTAGTATATGCTGAGATAGTTAGGCAGGGATTAGCAATATGCACCCAAAACTGCTTGTGGATCTAAGTGCATATTGCACCTGACAGGTTCCCTTTAATGGAATGACTTGTGCAAAGTTTGTTCATTTAAGTCCTATAAAAAGCAGCCAGCCTTCTGCCTACAAAGCACATCTCAAATATAGAAAAACCTCATATATAATAAGTAAAACATTTGTTATAACTGCACTCTTGTCTGCAGACCTTTCATATCCCAATCTATTAATCACATACTGTATCACTTATAAGAACATATGTAAGAAGTTCCAAGTACTAAAGAGGGGTATTCTGTTATACTTTCCTTGTTCATGTGTCACACCAGCTCTTGACAATCAATTCTTCTTGTAATACTACTGTATGTTCTGAGGATTTCGATTGCGTTAGGGCAATGACAACAGAGACGAGTTCTTGGTATAAGATGTTATATAATATGTCACCATGGTAGATACACAACGGGAATAAACACAGTAAAACAACACAAAAAACGGAGCGAAGGGGATTCCCGGGGCCACGCACCGGACTCCCCCAGGGAGACCACCAGAGCGAACCCCTGTACAGGGACTGTCCGGCAATCAACCCCGGAAGGCCTAAATGTGCGGCAGCCGGTACACAAGGGGCAAGTGGTATAGTCCAGGAGTGTCCGTACGGGATGATTGTCCAGAGTGGTTACGAACCGGGCAGAGTGCTGATCAAAGACGGCAGACGGAGTCCGGGCACAGCTTGAAGAAAACCGGGTATGGTCCAGAGTCGGTCGGTAGAGTTTCAGGAGAATCCAAGGCAATCAGGAAGTAGAAACAGCAAAGCAGGAGCACACAGCAAGCAGTATACTCAGGCACTGGACTGGGCTGAGAGGCGGCCTTTTAAGCAGCTGGACAGGAAGTAGGGCAACAGAACCTTAAACTCCATGTTAACTGAGGGCAAGCTCATTCAAAAGAGAACTGGAAAACCTGGAAACCTGACACTTCTTCTTATTATTATTATTATTATCTATTATTATAGCACCATTTATTCCATGGCGCTTTACAAGTGAAAGGGTATACGTACAACAATCATTAACAGTACAAAACAGACTGGTACAAGAGAGAGGACCCTGCCCGCGAGGGTTCACAGTTTACAGGGGATGGGTAAGGATACAATAGGTGAGGAGAGAGCTGGTTGGCAGTGGTGTACTGGACTGAGGGTTATTGTAGGTTCTAGGCTTGTTAGAAGAGATGGGTCTTGAGGTTCCTCTTGAAGCTTTCCATGGTAGGGGAGAGTCTGATATGCTGAGGTAGAACGTTTCAGAGCATGGGGGAGGCACGGGAGAAATCTTGTATGTGATTGTGGGAAGAGGAGATAAGAGAGGAGTAGAGAAGGAGATCTTGTGAGGATCTGAGGTTGCGTGCGGGTAGGTACCGGGAGACTAGGTCACAGATGTATGGAGGAGACAGGTTGTGGATGGCTTTGTATGTCATGGTTAACGTTTTGAACTGGAGTCTTTGGGTAATGGCAAGCCAGTGAGGGGATTGGCAGAGTGGCGAGGCTGGGGAATAGCGAGGGGAGAGGGGGTTTAGCGGGCTGCAGAGTTTAGGATAGATTGGAGGGGTGCAAGAATGTCGAAGGGAGGCCACAGAGCAGGAGGTTGTAGTAGTCGAGGCAGGAAATGATGAGGGCATGTACTAATGTTTTTGCTGATTCATAGTTAAGGAAAGCACGGATCCGGGAGATATTTTTGAGTTGTAATCGGCATGAGGTGAAGAGGGCTTGAATGTGAGGCTTGAAGAATAGAGCAGAGTCGAGTTTTACTCCAAGGCAACAACCTTGTGAGACTGGGGAGAGTGAGCAACCATCAAGTTTGATGGAAAGGCTTGGTGGAAGAGTTGAATGAGGAGGAGGAAAGACAATGAGCTCTGTTTTGTCCATGTTAAGCTTCTTATTAGTACATCTTAGTGAAAAAAGAGAAGACTGTGTCTAATATTGTATCCCTTATATGATTGGGAACTAGAAAATATGCAAGTATACTTTATATACAAGGTTCAACAACGCCATTGTTTCCTGTTACGTAAGAGGCAGTCCACGGATCATTGAAATCCACTTGTGTTTTTTCTACTTCCAAATTGTATATGCATCTTTTTTTTTTTTTGTTTCCTCAGCAATCACTTAACTGTTTGGAAAAATTGGATCTCAGGGAGACACTATGAAAAGTATATGTAATTGCATAGCAATGAAGAGCAATGAAGACAGGAAAGACGAAAGTGTAGTTAAGTTTATTTTAAGATAATCATACCAATTTTGGAATATAACCAGACCAAATTGGAAAAGAGTTTAGGATTCCTAGCTAGCAAACATAATCAAGCAAAATTGCCTCGTAGAAATAATAGGTAACTACAAACACAACGTTTCTTAGGAAATATGCTTCTCTACTTTGTAATTGACTCAAAATGTTTGTGATTAATGCATAAATATATGTGTCTATATATATAGGATATTTACAATGGCACGCTTACTGCAAGAAGATTATTATTATTATTATTATTATTTATTTATAGAGCACCATTAATTCCATTGTGTTGTACATGAGAAGGGGTTACATACAGAATACATATACAGGTTACAATAGGCTGACTAGTACCGGAGGCAGAGAACCCTTCCCTTGCAGGCTTAAATTCTATAGGATTTTGGCGAGGAGACAGTAGGTGGAGTGTAGGTTGGGCGGCAGCTCCGCACGGTGGGGAGACGGCAGCTCCGCACGGTGGTGAGGCGGCAACTCTGCACAGTGGTGAGGCGGCAGCTGTGGTGGTGAGGCGGCAGCTGTGGTGGTGAAGCAGTGGGATCACTGAAGATTATAGGCATTTCTGAACATATGAGTTTTCAAGTTCCGTTTGACGCTTGCAAGTGTAGCAGATAGTCTGACATGTTGAGGCAGCAAATTCCAGAAGACAGGGGATGCTCGGGAGAAGTCTTGGAGTCGGTTGTGTGAGGAGCGAATGAGACAAGAGGAGATAAGGAGATCTTGGGAGGACCGGAGATTACGTTTTGGAGTGTAGCGAGGGGATTAGTTCAGAGGTATAAGGAGGAGACAGATTATGGATGGCTTTGTAGATCTCCAGTTTCTTGTGTTATTTCACATGTTGCAGTAGTGCAAGATTTCAATATAGTGCACAAGACAGTAGCGGGTGTGATTGGCAGGCTCACAGGGTGAGTCCTCCCCACACTTGGAAAATAAAGGCTGTAACACAAAGTCAGGACCTGCCACTAATTACCGCTGGTGGAGTGAAGCACCGCCTCTGACTGTTAACCTCTTAAATGACACTATTAAACTCTGACAGCGGCTGTCACGCTAGGTATGGTCAAGTTCCAAACGCATGTCGATAGGGAAGGGAAGGGAAACCCTCTTTCTATAGAGAGGGAAGATGGTGACCCCCTGACCAAACCTACTGCTGATCCCTGGGGTCCCACACCACCCTAGATAGGTTGCTCACCTATGCGCCGAGCAGGATACTTAACCCTAGGTATCCCTAGTCCTGGGCCCTAAATAGGGAATGGATGGGATGAGCTCTTCGTAAACCCCACTAAACTAAAAGAATACACAAGGAGGACACAGGGGAAAATGCATGAACTACTTATCATTAGATGTCTCAGGTAGAAGTTCAGCAAAGTTTTCATCAACGACACAACAGAGGTGTACAAGCCACCTGCTTGCAACCTTGGCTCCAAAAAACTGAAAATATCACCAGCACAGTCCATAGCAAGGAAGGGGTATTTAAACACCAAGGGAATACAGACAACAACAAATGGGTGGAAGTCGACCTCCTGCTGAGTCCAAAAGGGAGAGAGATGAATCAAGCAGGAAAGCTACCTATACCAATGAATACTGACAGCAGGAATGATGGAAAGTCAAGGAGCATTCTGCGCAGCCAGACCCTGTGACCTTTGATGTCCAGAAACCACATGACTGTCTGTTACAGGTGACACACCCATGACAGCGTCATTAATACTGGTCTGGACTCCATGCACTCTTCAACACCCCCTGTGTCATGATGGCGGGGCTACAATGGGTTGCTGCGACAGCCGGGGGCCTGTTGAACAACTCTGTGCCTGTCATCACTGAGCTCCTTTGAAACACAGCTTGTGGCTTGGCTTCAAAGGAGTCCAAGGTTTTTAATACTGTGATATTGCTGTATATATTACAAGCAACCAGAGAATCCCAGGTTCAAGTCCCCTCAGGGGACAAACTAAAAAGCTTTCAAATAAAATAAAAAAAAACCCATCAATGTTAAAATCACCATTCTTCACCCCTTTTAAAAATAAGGACAATAAAAAAACCCACATGTTGTATCACCATAAAAGTCAGATCTATCAAAATTATAAAAATAATTAACCAGATTGATAAAAAAAACATAAACAGAAAAATATTCAAAATACCAAAACTGAGGTTTTCTTGTTTCTACAACACCACCAAAAAATTGCTGTTAGAAGTGATCAAAATGTCTAACCTATCCCAAAATGGCAAAAAAAAAAATGGGGGGCTCACTCTGCAAAAATAAGCCCTCCGGTAGAAAAATTAAAACATTATGGGTGTCAGACAATGAGAACACACTCCAAAATATTGTTTTTTTACAAGTTTCAGATTTTTATAGCACTAAAATCATTTAAATTTCTTACCGAATGGTGCAGAAAAGCCAATGTTATAGAGATTGTCCACTACTTTTACATTGATGGCCTATCCTAAAGATAGGTCATAAATGTCTGATCGGCCAGGGTCCGACACCCTGCACCCCCGCCAATCAGTTATTCTAAATCTGTTGACTGTCCCACCAACTGATAGCGGCCACGGCCGGGTACTGCACATCCGCCTCCTATTGATTTAAATGGAATGTGATTGTGCAGTACCCGGCCACGGCTGCTATCAGTTATCGGGGCAGCTCCAGTAGTACTGAGCATTCCCGGATGCCTGCTTCCACCGCACTAAGAAGCTGATCAACAGGGATGCTTTGTGTCGGACCAGACAATAATGACCTATCCTAAGGTCTTTAATGTCCTATTTTTGTTTTTGCATCATGACACCCTTCTATGGCGTTATGAACGTCTATATTTGTGGATCGTAATATGAAAAATAAAAAAAAACAACCATTTTTTATAATAAAGATATTTAACTTAAAAATTTGATGCAACCCTTTAATGCCTTATCATGAACATTTGCATCATAGTTCACTAAGGGGTACTTTGCACGCTGCGACATCGCAAGCCGATGCTGCGATGCCGAGCGCGATAGTCCCCGCCCCCGTCGCAGCTGCGATATTCTTGTGATAGCTGCCATAGCGAACATTATCGCTACGGCAGGTTCACATAGACTCACCTGTCCTGGGACGTCTCTCTGGCCGGCGACCCGCCTCCTTATTAAGGGGGTGGGTCGTACGGTGTCACTGCGACGTCACACGGCAGGCGGCCAATAGGAGCGGAGGGGCGGAGATGAGCGGGATGTAAACATCCCGCCCACCTTCTCCCTTCCGCATATCGTACGGAAGCTGCGGTGACACCGGTAGGAGATGTTCCTCGCTCCTGCGGCTTCACACAGCGATGTGTGCTGCTGCAGGAGCGAGGAACAACATCGGACCATCGCGTCAGCATAATTATGGATTACGCCGACGCTACACCGATGATACGATTACGACGCTTTTGCGCTCGGTAATCGTATCATCTAGGCTTTACATACTACGATGTCGCCTGCGATGCCGGAAGTGCGTCACTTTCAATTTGACCCCACCGACATCGCACCTGCGATGTCGTAGTGTGCGAAGTACCCCTAAGGGCTTTAAAACTGACTTAAAAGCTGAGCATGCTTCATATGCAGCAAAATGCCATCTGTATTGCACAGCTGGTATCTACCGCTAACTGCAGAGACCAGAGCTCGCTCTAGTGACTGCAGTTTAATAAATTAAATACGCCTCTTAACTTGTGACCGTGGCATTAAAATGACACCAAGTCTGGTGAAGGTTCACACTAGATCCAATCGCATCCCCCACAACCTGACCCTATTATTGATTTACCATGTTAGCTGGGGGTCTGCAAAAACTCTGGAGCAGCCACCATAATCCTAATGTGAAGCTCAGACACAGTCTGAAATTCATAGTAGGACTTCACTTTCACTATATACTATGGTATTGTGGTATTGCAGTATATAAAGTCCCCATGTAAGACTAGAGAGTAAGATAACTTTTTTTAAAGTATAAAGAAGTATAAAAAACAATAAAGTATAAAAAAAAGTTTAAATCAACCTGTTTTCAACCTTGAAAAATAATATATATACGAGTAGTATAATGTGTGTATATATATATATATGTATATATATATATATATATATATATATACTAGAAGGTGACCCGATTCTACGCATCGGGTATTCTAGAATTTACGTATTGTGTAGTTCATGTATGATTTTTGTTATATATATATATATATATAGATGTTGTTGTGTGTAGTTACCAAGTGTTTGTGTAGGGCGCTGTACATGTTCTGGGTGTTGTCTGGGTGTGGCGGGGGGTGAGAGCGGTGTTGTATGTGTGTTGCGTGTGTTGCGTTGTTTGTGGAGCGCTGTGTGTCTGTAGCGTTGTGTGTGTGTGTGTGTGTGCGCGGTTTGTGTGGGTGTGGTGTGTTTTGGGGGGAGGTATGTTTTGTGCAATGTGTGTGTTGTGCGGTATGTGCGTATATTTATGTATGCCGCGGAGTTTGTGTGTTGGGTTTTGTGTGTGTGCGGCGTTGTCTGTGTGTGTCTGTGTATGGCGGTGTTTGTGGTTCCCAGTGTGTGTGTGGTGTGTTGTGTGTGTGTGTTGGGGGGAGGTGTGCACCTCCCATCGTGCTCCATCCCCCATGCTGCGCACCCCCCATCGTGCCCCATCCCCCATGCTGCGCACCCCCCATCGTGCTCCATCCCCCATGCTGCCCACCCCCCATCGTGCTCCATCCCCCATGCTGCGCATTCCCCATCGTGCTCCATCCCCGATGCTGCGCACCCCCCATCGTGCTCCATCCCCCATGCTGCGCACTCCCTATCGTGCTCCATCCCCCATGCTGCGCACTCCCCATCGTGCTCCATCCCCCATGCTGCGCACTCCCCATGCTGCGCACCCCCCATCGTGCTACATCCCCCATGCTGCGCACCCCATCGTGCTCCATCCCCCATGCTATAATAGTTCTCCTATTATAGTCACATAGTCACATAGTTACTTAGGTTGAAAAAAGACCTAGGTCCATCTAGTTCAACCTTCCTCCACCAGTTCTACATTTAGTCACTAAGTCATTTATAACCAACAATGTTTTGTGTACTGAGGAAATCATCCAGCCCTTTTTTAAAAGCTGTTATAGTATCTGCCATTACTACCTCTTGTGGTAGTGTATTCCACAGTCTGACCGCTCTAACTGTAAAGAACCCTTTCCTATTTAGCTGTCGGAATCGCTTTTCTTCCACTCGCAGTGAGTGTCCCCTGGTCCTTAGTACTGTCTTTGGAAGAAATAAGTCATGTGCCAGTCCTTTATACTGACCACACATGTATTTATACATATAAATGAGATCTCCTCTGAGACGTCTTTTTTCTAAGCTAAACATATCTAACTTTTTCAACCTGTCATCATATGGGAGGCCTTCCATTCCTTGTAATAGTCTAGTTGCCCGCCTTTGAACTGACTCTAACTTCTGAATGTCCTTTTTAAAATGTGGAGCCCAAAACTGGATCCCGTATTCCAGATGTGGCCTTACAAGTGATTTATAGAGGGGTAACAATACGTTGGGATCACGGGATCTAATCTCTCTTTATACACCCTAAAATCTTGTTTGCTTTAGCAGCTGCTGCTTGACCTTGAGTGCTGCTACTCAGCTTATTTGTAATGAGAATACCCAAGTCCTTCTCCTGTTCTGTAGTCCCGAGTTTAATTCCATTTATTGTATATGCAGCTATAGGATTACTCCGTCCTAGGTGCATTACTTTACATTTATCAACATTAAATCTCAGACTCAGAGAGGAGTATAATAGGAGGACTATAATAGGAGGAGTAGTCCTGGGGGGAGAGGAGTATAATGCCAGCTCCCTGCACATGTGTACCGGGAGCCGGTGTACGCTGGTAACTATGATACACATCGGGTAACTAAGGGACCTTAGTTACCCGATGTGTATAATGGTTACCAGCGTACACCGGCTCCGTCAAGATCCCAGCATCGCAAGGTTATGTCTGGCGCTGCTGGGATCGTGACGGAGCCGGTGTATGCTGGTAACTATGATACACATCGGGTAACTAAGGGACCTTAGTTACCCGATGTGTATAATGGTTACCAGCGTTCACCGGCTCCGTCAAGATCCCAGCATCGCAAGGTTATGTCTGGCGCTGCTGGGATCCTGACGGAGCCGGTGTACACTGGTAACTATGATACACATCGGGTAACTAAGGGACCTTAGTTACCCGATGTGTATAATGGTTACCAGCGTTCACCGGCTCCGTCAAGATCCCAGCATCGCAAGGTTATGTCTGGCGCTGCTGGGATCCTGACGGAGCCGGTGTACACTGGTAACTATGATACACATCGGGTAATTAAGGGACCTTAGTTACCCGATGTGTATAATGGTTACCAGCGTTCACCGGCTCCGTCACGATCCCAGCAGCGCAAGGTTATGTCTGGCGATGCGTGCGGAGGGCCGGGGCGAGTGGCCAATCCATGCAGAGGGCGGGGCCAGGCCGAGGCGAGCGACCAATCCGTGGGGGGGCGGAGCCGAGGCGAGGCGAGCGGCAAATCCGTGCGGGGGGGCGGGGCCATGGCGAGCCCAGTGGCCAATCAGCTTTGTGTCACCGTAAGGACACAATTTTGGAGCAAGACTGACAGACAGACAGAATAAGGCAATTATATATATAGATAGTACAGAGCAAAGGTTTGGACACACCTTCTCATTCAAAGAGTTTACTTTGTTTTCATGATTCTGAAAATTGTAGATTCCCATTGAAGGCATCAAAACTATGAATTAACACCTGTGGAATGAAATACTTAAAAAAAGTGTGAAACAACTGAAAATATGTCTTATATTCTAGGTTTTCAAAGTAGCCACCTTTTGCTTTGATTACTGCTTTGCACACTCTTGTCATTCTCTTGATGAGCTTCAAGAGGTAGTCACCGGAAATGGTCTTCCAACAGTCTTGAAGGAGATCCCAAACATGCTTAGCACTTGTTGGCCCTTTTGCCTTCACTTGTGTTAATTCATAGTTTTGATGTCTTCATTGAGAATCTACAATTTTGGTCTGTACTGTATACGTATATCTCATTCAGAATATTCCAAACGTTTGGTCTGTACTCTGTATATATTTATATATATATATATATATATATATATATATATATATATACCATATTTGGCATACTCAAGTCCAAATAACTCCGATTTAGCAAAATACAGAGGTATTTAAACCGTACGCTATAAGGGAAAAATATGTAAAGTAAATCGTATGTTAAAAGGGTAAAATATGTAAAGTATCTAAACATCCTCCAAGAGCAATGTAGAGGAACCCTAGAGGAATTTGGTGACCACCAATGCTTTTTCCAGGATGATGAAGTCCTTATTAGGCCACTGTCCCACTTGCCATTGCCTTGCCTGTATGTCGCGCGAGTTTCATGGGGCGTCACCCGTCACGGACTCACACTCTGCTCACAGGAGTGGGTCGGTTGCATGCATCTCTATGCAGTCCAACCGCTCCTGTGAGTGTGAGTCCGTGCTGGGTGATGCACCACGAAACTCGCACTACATACACGCAAGGCAATCACAAGTGGGACACCGGCCTTACAAGACAAAAGGGGTAACCAATAACCAATTGGCTTGGTGAACAAAACATTGAAATTTTGGGTCTATGGCCAGAAAACTACCCAAATGTGAAGCCCATTGAGAACCTATGGTCAATTCTCAAAAAGGAGATGAACAAGCCCGGATTAGACAAAAAATAGAATGGGTTACCAGTCAGGATTTGGCCTAGAAGCCTAGTGATATCCAGCTACCAGGACGAAAGGCAGAAGTCTTGAAAAATATGTATTTTCTCATTCATTCATATTTATGTAATTTTTAATGGTGTGTCCATGAACTGTTTTTTGGTATCATTGTGTATGCAGAGATTACATTTACATATTGTGTACTCTTTATCTGGTCTTTATGGATTGATACATTTTTAATATTTTTGAAAAATATTTGCTCCAGATATTTCTAGATATTTAATATTATTAGTCTTATATGGTTTTTTTATCCTTATTTCAGGTACTTTGAAGAGTCCACTAAGCCGAACAGCCCTGACGTTGGTCGGGGTGAGTGCCTGCGTGTTGGCTGTAGTGTGTGGGTCGCAAATTCCCTGCCCGCTCACCGTGAAGGTCACACTACATGTGCCAGAGCACTTCATCGCGGATGGTGAGAGAGTAAAGGGCACTAACGAGTGAGGTTTTACACAGTGGAACAAATTAATAACAAAAAAGAAGCTTTGGAAGAAACAAGGTGACGAAATGGAGGGACAGATGCGGCAGTAAGAATGGT
Organism: Anomaloglossus baeobatrachus; assembly: GCF_048569485.1. Classification (NCBI taxonomy): domain Eukaryota; kingdom Metazoa; phylum Chordata; class Amphibia; order Anura; family Aromobatidae; genus Anomaloglossus; species Anomaloglossus baeobatrachus. The sequence goes on from NC_134361.1 coordinate 178,819,079, forward strand.
TAAGACATCCTATTAGTATTCTGTTCTAAACCTTTCCCCACAGTCAATATTTCATGTTTTACCCTGTATGTTGTTAGGTATAGTACATGTGTCAATGTTTACCACAACTATATATTATTCTAATTTAAAGAAAAATGCCACATCTTATGATACAAGAAAGAAAAACTGAAAACTAAGGAATATTGCAGGATCCACACCTTTTTAGAACTAAATACAAAGAAGTAAATATACTCTATCTTAAAGTTTAGAGACTGCTTTACACAGAACGATATTGCTAGCAATGTCGCTAGTGATCGCACCCGCCCCCGTCGTGCGTGCGTCACGGGCAAATCACTGCCCGTGGTGAACAATATCGCAGATACACGTCACATGCACATACCTTTCTAACGACGTCGCTGTGGCCGGCGAACTCTCTCTTTAAGGGGGAGGTTCGTGCGGCGTCACAGCGACATCAATCAGCGGGCCACTAATAGAAGCGGAGGAGCGGAGAGCACCTGCATTAACGTCACTCCCACCTCGTTGCCAGAGGACGCAGGTACGGTGTTGTTCCTTGTTCCTGGGATCTCACACGTAGCGATGTGTGCTGCCTCAGGAACGATGAACAACCTGCATCCAGAACGAGCAACGATATTTGGCAAATGAACGACATGTCAACAATCAACGATTTTGTGAGTATTTCCAGCGATATCTCGTTAGTGATGTCGTTGCGTGTAGCGGGGCCTTTAGACTTTGCAATTGACCTCCACATTCAATAATTTAGGACCTTTTATAATCTCTAAGGCCATATTCACACATGTATGTTTCAAAGTCTGAGTAGGAACCGTGTTGCATGGACCGCCTGACCCGAACTCAACAACCTAATGTATATTTATGATGTTGTCAAGTTCAGGTCAAGAGACCCGCATCTAGTTTGTGCAACGTGATCCATATGTCGACCGTTAAACAAAGATATGGTCATATAGCCTAAGAGCAATTATAAAATTCTAGTACTGTTGATTTTACGACAATAAAGGGGTTCTGCCACAAACAAAGTTCATTTTAATTAAAAGATGTTGGAATAATAATAATTTCCACAATTGGATGAGGTAATAAAATGTTCCTGTGCTGAGATAATCTAATATGTGTGCCCCTGCTATGCATTTAGTGAGCATAAATATGAAACAATCGGGCTCTATGCTGCTATTTTCTGTGGTAACACAGTTCCTTGTATGAGGTAACACATCTCCCTGCCTGTTCACAGGAGTGAGTGTTTGTCATATCTGCGGCTCACTGAGCACATCATAAATCAAGTCAATGATGTACGAGCTGAGCTTCTATGACCTCACTGAAACACTCACTCCTCTGATAAAACAGACAGGGAAATGTGTTACCTCATGCAGAGAGATGTTGCCTCAGAAAATAGCAGCTGTGAGACCCTGCTTATAAATGTGTCCCTGCTATTCATTAAGTGAGCATAAAGAGAAAATAATCTGGATCTAAGCTGCTACTTTCTGAAGTAACATGGTTCCCTGCAAGAGGTAACACATTTCCCTGCCTGTTTTATCACAGGAGTAAATATTTCTGCCATATCTGGAGCCCTGTGAGCTCATCATAAATCAAGACAATGATGTACGAGCTGAGCTTCTATGACCTGGCATAAACACTCACTCCTGTGATAAAACAGTCAGGGAAATATGTTATGTCAGGCAGAGAGATGTGTTGCCTCAGAAAATAGTAGCTGTGAGACCCAGCTATTTTGTCTGTATACTCACTTATTGTAAGTGACTTATGTTTCTCCCGCCTGGTTAGGAGCTATGGTTTCTGCCTATGTATGGTCAGATACGGCCATTACACAGTACATAGCAGGGATACATATTGTCACGACCGGGGATAGAAGCTATGCTGGCCATATAGTGCAATACAAAGGGAAGAGGAAAGAAATGCCCTATCACTAGTAAAAGGGGGAAGTGGTGACCCATGACAACAACCTGCAGCTCACCCTCACTGTCCTCACCAACCCTATACAGGTTCCCACACCTGTCGCCGGGCAGGAATACCTCACCCTATGTAAAACTTGATCTGGGCCCTAAGTAAGGATGGCGGGTATGAGCGCTTGTCAACACCACTAACGCTAAGGGAGACAAATGCAAGCAATACAGGGGAAACGCATATGCTATCACCTGAGCCCAGGTAGATAGCAAAAGTCAAACACTTTTCTTAGGAGCAGCTACCACAGGCATCTCTGGAACAACACAAGGAGATTACTGCTGCAGACCACAGCCAGGAACAACTATACACTGCACCCAAACCACCCCAGGGTGAGGTTTATAAAAGAAGTCAGAGGCTGGCAACTGAGAGGAAAAGTTGACAGTTTCCCAGGGTCATAGAGTCTGAACAGGGAACTGTCAGATAACAACACATGCTGCCAATCTCTGGGATTTTCTAACACTCGCTCCCACTGTATTGTAAGTCAGCCGTGACACATCCGTGACACATATCTAAATTTATCTCAACACAGGAACATTTTTTAACACATCCAATTGTGGAAATTATTATTATTCCAAGATCTGTTGGTTAAAATTTACTTTTTTTGTTGGGACGAACCCCTTTAAGTATTAATAAAATTTGTTAGGCAAGAAATACTAGTATCCATTTATTTCTCTAAAAAATGTGTAGCTATCTATATGTTAAAATAGGTGATAAAAAGCGAAAGAAAAGAGGAGTTCCAAATTTATTTTCCTTGATATCTCAGGTTCAAAATGATAAATTCATGGTCATAAAACGTGCCTCTTTGTATGACACCTTCAAGTGTTTGGTTTCAGAAAATCGTGAGGAAAATCTATTTATGTTATGTGTCCTCAGTAATTGCTTTATTTTCAGTCTTAAAAGTCCATGATTAGAAAAAAGGGGTTTCATTTTCTTTCAAACACAGCTCCACTTTAGTCCTTGGTTTGTGTGTGGTGTTGCAATTCGTCCCATTCTTTTAAATTATATAAGAAAAAAATATATAAACAATAAAATAGAAGTGTTTTTTCTTTTATTTGTGTTTTTTCTTTTTTTTTATATTGAGAGAAATTGCAGTACAAAATAATACAGCAGGTCTTTGGATGGCAGATACAAAAACACATATCTAACAGAAATATACGTGGCTGTTTGGTACTAAACTGGTGATTCCAAAAAACATTATTTTTTCCTTTCTTTTTATTTTCCAAGGAAAAAATTGCTCATACTCAACTTGCAAAGTAGACTAGTATCCAGCAGTGGCTATAACCAAAAGTTTCTGACCATGCTTGTCATGCACTGTCTGGATCTGCACACGCGGATTACTTCTACAGCGCAGGACTCTGTTTACATTGCAGAGCCCGATAGGCAACTTGATCTTTCTTAAGTGCTCAGTTCAGCTGGGCATCGGCTGAGTTGTTTCACTGCTCCCAGTTGTGCAGGGGTTAATCATTTTTTGGAGCAGTATGCTACTCTTCTGATTACCTTCCACAGGTGGTCTCCTCCTATTTAAGGCTAGGGAGTGTAGTAGGAGACCTCCGAAGATAGTTTCTACTTGCACTTGCGATATCCCAGTGTCCGTGGCGATGCTCCATTTGGTGATCAGTGATTTATGGTATACGCTGTATAAAAGTTCCCTGGTGTGCTTTTCTCCTTCCCCTTTGGTTTATCCCCACTGGTGTCTTTTTGTCTCCCCTGTATGGATATTTGCAGTGGGAGTTTCAGTTTTACCCCCTTGTCTTTGTCTTGTGGGAGGTGTATTACTTTTTGTCCTGCCTAACCCTGGGTAGGGGGTGCAGGGGTAATAGGTCAGGGGCTGACAGAACACAGGGCCAGGTCGGAGACCTGGATCTCCTTACCAGTAATGGTACCTCTGGGATGAGGGTGAGTGCAGGGGTCCCAGTCTTAGGGCTAGCATAGGTCCCACTCGTGACAATTTTCTCTAACCCTGCAAAATTCTTTTAACCCCTTCACGACTTTGGACATATCAGTACCTCACGCTAATCTGATCAGCCGACATGTGCAGTGAACAGGTGCAGGTGGATCAGCAATCCACCCGTGCCTTTTAACCAGTTAAATCCCATTGTCAATCTCTGACAACGGGATTTAACATGCGCTGGCGGAGAGTTTGTCCTTGGTGGCTCCATGTCGTGGTCACAAGACGCCGATTGGTTGTCATGATAGCCAATCCTTTGCAATATGACTCAGGATATAGATAGATATAGATAGACTGGCTTGCAAAGTCTCCCTAAGGAGAATAGTGTTCCCCCGTGGTCCCCACATTTAAACAGGTAATTGAAACATTTGTAACTATGGTATGTACCTACCACTATAGGACTGGGTATGTATGCATCGGCACCAGCAATAGGATTAACACAAAATCTTGATGTTCCAGAATGTGATGACATTATCATACTTGAAAAAATGTTGATTTTTGTTTTTGTTCGAAAAGTAAATGTGAATTTTTTTTCATGGGAAAACATAAGATATCCCCTGAAAATAAACCCTAGCGCATCTTTTGTAGCAAAACATTATATAAGACCCTGTCTTATTTTCAGGGAAACACTATATATACATATATATATATATATATATATATATATATATATACATATATTATACTTTTCTTTTTAGATTCAGCAACACCAACGAGATAATGAACCCCCCAGGGACCACCAACCATGTTATACATAGAATATCGAAAACTGCTTGTTTTCTCTTTTCGGAGCTTCCTGCAATCCTTGTTTCCCCCAGAGAATCCTTTTTTAAATGATCTGAGTGCCTTTTTGGGCTTGAAAAGGAATTTGAATCCTTTTACCTGATTAAAGAGGGCCAACCACCAATATTTTCCTATATAAACTAAATCCAGTGCTATACTGGCGCTATCATGCTGATTCTATTCATACCTTTAGTTGTGAGATCGGATGTATACTTTCTGAAATACAGGCAAATAAAGTTTGAGAAATACATTGTTACTTGATTGATAGGTGCTGCAGAATATCTAATAGGTGGGTCACGTTTTGCTAGTTATTTGCACCCCTGTTTTCCTGCCTTTCCTTCCTTCCCCTGTCTCTGTAATTACAGAGGGAGGAAGGAAAGGGCGAGGGAGGACAGGCAGGCAGACAGGGGCGGGAATAACTAGCAAACCCGGTCTACTTATTTGATATTCCGTTGCACCTATCAATCAAGTAACAGTGTATTTCACAAACTTTACTTGCCTGTATTTCACAAACTTTATATCCGATCTTACAACTAAATGGATGTTTAGAATCAGCATGATAGCGCCAGTATAGCACTGGATTTAGTTTATATGGGTATACAGTCAGGGCCAGAAATATTTGGACAGTGACACAAGTTTTGTTATTTTAGCTGTTTACAAAAACATGTTCAGAAATACAATTATATATATAATATGGGCTGAAAGTGCACACTCCCAGCTGCAATATGAGAGTTTTCACATCCAAATCGGAGAAAGGGTTTAAGAATCATAGCTCTGTAATGCATAGCCTCCTCTTTTTCAAGGGACCAAAAGTAATTGGACAAGGGACTCTAAGGGCTGCAATTAACTCTGAAGGCGTCTCCCTCGTTACCCTGTAATCAATGAAGTAGTTAAAAGGTCTGGGGTTGATTACAGGTGTGTGGTTTTGCATTTGGAAGCTGTTGCTTTGACCAGACAACATGCGGTCTAAGGAACTCTCAATTGAGGTGAAGCAGAACATCCTGAGGCTGAAAAAAAAGAAAAAATCCATCAGAGAGATAGCAGACATGCTTGGAGTAGCAAAATCAACAGTCGGGTACATTCTGAGAAAAAAGGAATTGACTGGTGAGCTTGGGAACTCAAAAAGGCCTGGGCGTCCACGGATGACAACAGTGGTGGATGATCGCCGCATACTTTCTTTGGTGAAGAAGAACCCGTTCACAACATCAACTGAAGTCCAGAACACTCTCAGTGAAGTAGGTGTATCTGTCTCTAAGTCAACAGTAAAGAGAAGACTCCATGAAAGTAAATACAAAGGGTTCACATCTAGATGCAAACCATTCATCAATTCCAAAAATAGACAGGCTAGAGTTAAATTTGCTGAAAAACACCTCATGAAGCCAGCTCAGTTCTGGAAAAGTATTCTATGGACAGATGAGACAAAGATCAACCTGTACCAGAATGATGGGAAGAAAAAAGTTTGGAGAAGAAAGGGAACGGCACATGATCCAAGGCACACCCCATCCTCTGTAAAACATGGTGGAGGCAACGTGATGGCATGGGCATGCATGGCTTTCAATGGCACTGGGTCACTTGTGTTTATTGATGACATAACAGCAGACAAGAGTAGCTGGATGAATTCTGAAGTGTACCGGGATATACTTTCAGCCCAGATTCAGCCAAATGCCGCAAAGTTGATCGGACGGCGCTTCATAGTACAGATGGACAATGACCCCAAGCATACAGCCAAAGCTACCCAGGAGTTCATGAGTGCAAAAAAGTGGAACATTCTGCAATGGCCAAGTCAATCACCAGATCTTAACCCAATTGAGCATGCATTTCACTTGCTCAAATCCAGACTTAAGATGGAAAGACCCACAAACAAGCAAGACCTGAAGGCTGCGGCTGTAAAGGCCTGGCAAAGCATTAAGAAGGAGGAAACCCAGCGTTTGGTGATGTCCATGGGTTCCAGACTTAAGGCAGTGATTGCCTCCAAAGGATTCGCAACAAAATATTGAAAATAAAAATATTTTGTTTGGGTTTGGTTTATTTGTCCAATTACTTTTGACCTCCTAAAATGTGGAGTGTTTGTAAAGAAATGTGTACAATTCCTACAATTTCTATCAGATATTTTTGTTCAAACCTTCAAATTAAACGTTACAATCTGCACTTGAATTCTGTTGTAGAGGTTTCATTTCAAATCCAATGTGGTGGCATGCAGAGCCCAACTCGCGAAAATTGTGTCACTGTCCAAATATTTCTGGACCTAACTGTATCTTGCTGGTTGGTCCTCTTTAACCTTTGTCTGTTAACATTTTTTTCCTTCCGTTGGATCAGTAATTGGAAACAGAGGTTTAGATTTTTATCTCGTCCTTCCTCCTGTCTCATGGTTGAACTTGATGGACATGTGCCCTTTCAAAATAATACTAAGTATTTAGTCACTCTTAACTGAAATTAATTAAATGTCATTTTAGGGAAAATCTAAGTCTGATGTTATCTACTTATATTAGAAAGAGGAATCTGCTCGGCATGACAAAGTAAACGCAGTTGGATAAAATACTTTCGAAACCTCATTGTGTATTCAATAAAATTAAGCAGCCAATGTATTTAAATATGAAAATGGGAAGAGGGAAAAGTGTGAAAACAATACTAATCTGAAAGTGATTCTTGTTTTAACACAAAAGATTTAATAATCCTATCAAAATGCAAATAAAAATGAGCAACTTGACAATTAAAGAACAAAAGTTCTGCCGCGGTTGAAAAAAAATAACAGCAGAATTAAGATCTGAAAAGGGGGAATCAACAGTAATACTCAGCAGGTCCCATTGTGACATTCAGACTCTTATATCTAAATGAAGGTTATATTAAAAAGAGCTATCGTAAAAGATAAAAAAACACTTAAAACAACTTCACTCCTTCAAGTTTTTTTTATCATTTAAATCATTTTTATTAAATATGATTCCTACAGGGTTACGTATCCCTTCCAGATTTCATTTTCTTACCTTAGTGTTTAAATGAATAGACTTATAAAAACTAATAGAACTTATTCTCGATACCGCTATGATGACTTTAAAAAAGGTTTAATATATATTTTTGTGCATAATTTACAATTTAGAAGAATATATGTTCTTTTGAACAGCAGTGTAAGGAGGAGTTAACAAAGTGGGTATAACTGATGATCCCTCATGAGAATTGGTGTCCAAATTAGACAAATTACATTTCATCTTCATCCATTATACAGTACACACAAAAAGGTTTGGACACACCTTCTCATTCAAAGAGTTTTCTTTATTTTTATGACTCTGAAAATTGTAGATTCACATTGAAGGCATCAAAACTATGAATTAAAACATGTGGAATGAAATACTTAAAAAAAATGTGAAACAACTGAAAATATGTCTTATATTATAGGTTCTTCAAAGTAGCCACCTTTTGCTTTGATTATTCTTGGCATTCTCTTGATGAGCTTCAAGAGGTAGTCACCGGAAATGGCTTTCACTTCACAGGTGTGCCCTGTCATGTTTAATAAGTGGGATTTCTTGCCTTATAAATGGGGTTGGGACCATCAGTTGTGTTGTGCAGAAGTCTGGTGGATACACAGCTGATAGTCCTACTGTATAGACTGTTAGAATTTGTATTATGGCAAGAAAAAAGGAGCTAAGTAAAGAAAAATGAGTGGCTATCATTACTTTAAGAAATGAAGGTCAGTCAGTCCGAAAAATTGGGAAAACTTTGAAAGTGTCCCCAAGTGCAGTGTCAAAAACCATCAAACGCTACAAAGAAACTGCCTCACATGAGGCGCGCCCCAGGAAAAGAAGACCAAGAGTCACCTCTGCTGTGGAGGATAAGTTTATCCGAGTCCCCAGCCTCAGAAATCGCAGGTTGACAGCAGCTCAGATTAGAGACCAAGTCAATGCCACACAGAGTTCTACCAGTAGACATATCTCTAGAACAACTGTTAAGAGGAGACTACATGCAGCAGGCCTTCATGGTCAAATAGCTGCTAGGAAACCACTGCTAAGGACAGGCAACAAGCAGTAGAGACTTGTTTTGCTAAAGAATACAAGGAATGGACATTACACCAGTGGAAATCTGTGCTTTGGTCTGATGAGTCCAAATTTGAGATCTTTGGATCCAACCACCGTGTCTTTGTTTGTGCGACGCAGAAAAGGTGAACGGATGGACTCTACATGCCAGGTTCCCACCATGAAGCATGGAGGAGGAGGTGTGATATTGTAGGGGTGCTTTGCTGGTGACACTGTTGGGCATTTATTCAAAATTGAAGGCATAGAGAGCCAGCATGGTTACCACAGCATCTTGCAGCGGCATGCTATTCCATCCGGTTTGCGTTTAGTTGGACCATTATTTATTTTTCAATAGGACAATGACACCAAACATATCTCCAGGCTGTGTAAGGGCTACTTAACTAAGAAGGAGAGTGATGGGGTGCTACGCCAGATGACCTGGTCTCCACAGTCACCAGACCTGAACCCAATCGAGATGGTTTGGGGTGAGCTGGACCGCAAAGTGAAGGCAAAAGGGCCAACAAGTTCTAAGCATCTCTGGGAACTCCTTCAAGACTGTTGGATGACCATTTCCGGTAACTACCTCTTGAAGCTCATCAAGAGAATGCCAAGAGTGTGCAAAGCAGTAATCAAAGCAAAAGGTGGCTACTTTGCAGAACCTAGAATATAAGACATATTTTCAGTTGTTTCACACTTTTTTGTTAAGTATTTCATTCCACATGTGTTAATTCATAGTTTTGATGCCTTCAATGTGAATCTACAATTTTCAGAGTCATGAAAATAAAGAAAACTCTTTGAATGAGAAGGTGTGTCCAAACCTTTGGTCTGTACTGTATATGGCTATTAATATTAATATAGGGTAGTTAAGGGGACCAGTGATTTTGTATTTATATATTGTCATTAATGAGGTACATGTAAAGTAGAGGGATATTAAAGGGGTTGTTCGGGAGTTTAACATTAATGATCTATCCTTGGCATGCAAACAATTAATGTAAGAATATAAATATGCATTGCTGCTTAAGGAAATCTAAGAAAAATTGAGATGTTTAGCATACAAAAATGGTCATTTCTATATCTGCCCAGTAGCCACGTCAAGGCTATATGAGGTATGCCTTGACGTGGCTACTGGGCAGATATAGAAATGACCATTTTTGTATGCTAAATATCTCAATTTTTCCATGATCCAGGAGCAGCATCCCATGGTAAGGAGTAGAAATGCAGCATAATTATCAAGGTGAATTATAGCAGCCACTAGAAGGACAACCGAATTCTGACAATCAGAGGTACTCATGAGTGTCAGATAGACACTCACGGTTGAGTGCTGCCAAACAACAGTACTAGTAACTGAGCCACCATGATGTCCATTCATGGATTCAACATTTTCATGACTGTTACTCTTTAATCATAGAATCATAGAATCAAAGAATAGTAGAGTTGGAAGGGACCTCAAGGGCCTTTGGGTCCAACCCCTTGCAACTTAATGTAATTTAATGTAACTCAAACCTAACATGTATAAAACACTTACAAGATTATAAGATATGAATTCTTATTTTATTATCTTATTTCATTATTTTATCTGCATTTCATCAAAAAAGGTATTGACTTCAAAAGTTTTGAGCTTTAAAACTTGATATTCCAAAATATCCTTGACCTTGAAGGGTCAAGATCACATCATATGTCTGAAAGTTGAAGATAAAGTTTAATTGGGTTATGATCAAAAATTCAGGGGTGGGAATCATTTCAGCTGAAGATACATTAAAGTTTTAGTTTGACCTAGTCACAATTCTGACTTGAAACAAGCAATGTGTCTGAATGAAACCAACTCTGCCAAGATGAGTAGAAGCCAAATATTCCGTGCCAAGGACTTCTCTGGGAAATACTTTGCTGATCTCGCAGGACGAGCTCTAAATATATGGCTGCTACTCACAACTATTCTCCTCTCTTGGAAAAGAGACTCTTTTCGGTATGTCTGGTGCTTGTCATAGATGCATAGTTGATTGTCCTTGAAATTCAATAATCATGGCAGGATTTCAAGATTTTTTCCAAAAATATGTTTTTGAAAATTATTGAACCTTGGAACTATACTTCTTCTTTATTACACGTAGATGTGATTTTAATAATCAATTTATTATTTTTTTATTTTATTATTTGTAAGCTATGCAGTTATTACTAATTGGAAAGGAATTTTTCAAACACACATAGTAAAGTTCATTGAACATAATCTGGATGCCGACATCGTGTTTGGCTCATACCGTGTATCCTGGTGATTCTGCCAGGAACAACCTAATGGTGCACAACTCGCAGCTGCACTGCAGTAAATATTGCCTGGGGATATCAAATTCTGTAATGATATATGATATTTAAATCTAATTAGTCCCCAAATTTATTGAAAGGACATTCTGTAATGGATCAGATAAATGGATGTACTATAACTCAACAAGAAAAATTAATAAGTTCCAACGTTAACAACGTTGACTTTCCCAGTCCAGCTAAAAAATAATTTTCCATTTTTTTCCAGCGTAAACTAAACCTTGTAGTAAATTTAATGTGCAGAAATGTATTTTTAAAATTTTTTTTGTTTAATGATTTTTTAAAAAGTAAGACCATCACAATGCACCACATAAATGGAAAGGTGTAATTAAATGTTTGGCAGAGCCATGATGCATGTGTGGCGCCCCTGACCTGGTCAGGTGCCACTGAGTACTGCACCCATGCTGGGTGAGTGCAAACAGGTAATCCAAAAGCTGAATAGGGTGTGTACGCACAGACACATTGTAACCAGGTCTAACACACCTTTGAGGGGACCCCTGGGCAGATCCAGGAGGGGGCGTGCCTCCACATCCAATCAAGGAGTGCAGTAGAGAGGCTGGAAGCTAGGTGGCAGTGGCTGTAAGGAAAGTGAGAGGAGTTAGTCAGTCTGCTAAAGAAGAGTGCAGAGTGTGGTCGCAGAGGATTGAGGGTCGCTGACACGCTAGTCAGACCCTGCCCGTGTACTAACCGTTGGCGGGGCAGAACGGTTGCCAGCCAGTCGGTCAGAAAGCCAGTGAGGAAGCCAGTTGGTCAGCAAGACACTGAGGGAGTCAGCTGGATGAGTACGGAGACTACTGGTAGCTAGGCACGCAGGGGAAAACAGGTTCCTGAAGTAGGCTCAAGTTTAACTACCTACTTAACCTTTTGTAAACAAAAAATGCATGGCTAATTATGTATACACTGAGGGAAACAGTTCAAAGGTTCCCACAGGAAATGTGCCTACTTCGATAAACATTGTAAACAAAGAGGACAAGAAGAAAAATGGCACAAGGGTTGAATGCAAAAAATATCAAATTTTATTAACACCGATATTAAAATTGTATACATTTCAGAATAGTCATAAGATTTGCATATTCAAGTAAGACAAAAGGGATGGAGTCACAAGGCTGCAAGTGGATACAAGACTTAGTATAGAACACAATTGACATTAAAACAATCCAAGCCGCCACTCAAGAAAACGGGGGGAGGTGGGGGGGGGGGCATTGGGATTAGTGAAGATGGTAATGAAAAATTGTATGTCAAAAATATGGGCCCAAGAGAAACCCCTAAACCCCAGCAGGTAAGAAATGACATAAAGCCCCTCCACAGCTGAATATGAGTCGCAGCACAATAACTAATCAATAGCTGAGGAGGTATACCAGGATAATGGAAAATAGGAAGAAAAGAGTATTAGTGCGAAGAAGAGTAGGGTCAGGTGTACCAGTGGCAGTCCATAACTAAAAATGGGTAAGGAAAATTACAATCCAGATGCATAAACCTGTATATAACAGGGAATGCCAAAGGAAAAATAGTAAACAAAAATAAGTACTTCTGGATGGTAAGGACTGGCAGTGGTGTACCTGAGCACCAGAGAGAAATAGAAGGTGAAAAAATAGACGTGAGCAGAGAGGTGCAAATAGTATACAAAGTATACAGGAACTAGTCGTGGAGCTGAGAGAGGGGACACTGATGGTAAATAGTATTGTAAAAAGTAGTCATGGAGCCGAGAGGTACCGTGAACATGTATTTCAATTATGACCGGACCTGGGAAAGAAAGGTGGAGAGCAGAGCACAGCTCCTGAGCTAAGAAGTGTAGGCTGAGGAAAGGGAAAAAGGAAAGGAGAGGCAGTAAATGTGCCAGCCAAAGAGAGTGCAGCGCAATATAATGCGTTGCTGGCACAAATGAAGAAAAATGGAAGTATACCTGGTGGGGTAGTAGAGCGTGGCGGCGGATAGGCGGTCCCAACGTCCGTTTCGCCTGAGCGCTTTTTCTCACTTCCCTCGAAAACGGACGTTGGGACCACCTATCCGCCGCCAAGCTCTACTATCCCACCAGGTATACTTGCAATTTTATTCATTTGTGCCAGCAACGCATTATATTAGAAGAAGAAGCTGAGGAGTCGTGACTATCTTGGTTGTGGTGTTTAGCTGCATTGGAGAAGCTTGAAGTGTTTTCCTTTTTGAGTCTACTTCCCCCATCTTTCTCCCTTACCTTGTGTTATATTATTGCAGTGGTGAGACTAGTGTTCTTGTCGACCTTCTCACTAGCCAGGGTGAGTGCAGAGCAAGCAAGGGCCTAGGCACGTAATGGTGTTGGAGGAAGTGTTGGGGGAGACCTCCGGGTCTCTCTCAGGGTCACGGAGTTGGATTTCAAATCAGAACTGCGCAGATGTACAGTTAGGTCCAGAAATATTTGGACAGTGACACAAGTTTTGTTATTTTAGCTGTTTACAAAAACATGTTCAGAAATACAATTATATATATATAATATGGGCTGAAAGTGCACACTCCCAGCTGCAATATGAGAGTTTTCACATTCAAATCGGAGAAAGGGTTTAGGAATCATAGCTCTGTAATGCATAGCCTCCTCTTTTTCAAGGGACCAAAAGTAATTGGACAAGGGACTCTAAGGGCTGCAATTAACTCTGAAGGCGTCTCCCTCATTAACCTGTAATCAATGAAGTAGTTAAAAGGTCTGGGGTTGATTACAGGTGTGTGGTTTTGCATTTGGAAGCTGTTGCTGTGACCAGACAACATGCGGTCTAAGGAACTCTCAATTGAGGTGAAGCAGATCATCCTGAGGCTGAAAAAAAAGAAAAAATCCATCAGAGAGATAGCAGACATGCTTGGAGTAGCAAAATCAACAGTCGGGTACATTCTGAGAAAAAAGGAATTGACTGGTGAGCTTGGGAACTCAAAAAGGCCTGGGCGTCCACGGATGACAACAGTGGTGGATGATCGCCGCATACTTTCTTTGGTGAAGAAGAACCCGTTCACAACATCAACTGAAGTCCAGAACACTCTCAGTGAAGTAGGTGTATCTGTCTCTAAGTCAACTGTAAAGAGAAGACTCCATGAAAGTAAATACAAAGGGTTCACATCTAGATGCAAACCATTCATCAATTCCAAAAGTAGACAGGCCAGAGTTAAATTTGCTGAAAAACACCTCATGAAGCCAGCTCAGTTCTGGAAAAGTATTCTATGGACAGATGAGACAAAGATCAACCTGTACCAGAATAATGGGAAGAAAAAAGTTTGGGGAAGAAAGGGAACGGCACATGATCCAAGGCACACCACATCCTCTGTAAAACATGGTGGAGGCAACGTGATGGCATGGGCATGCATGGCTTTCAATGGCACTGGGTCACTTATGTTTATTGATGACATAACAGCAGACAAGAGGAGCCGGATGAATTCTGAAGTGTACCGGGATATACTTTCAGCCCAGATTCAGCCAAATGCCGCAAAGTTGATCGGACGGCGCTTCATAGTACAGATGGACAATGACCCCAAGCATACAGCCAAAGCTACCCAGGAGTTCATGAGTGCTAAAAAGTGGAACATTCTGCAATGGCCAAGTCAATCACCAGATCTTAACCCAATTGAGCATGCATTTCACTTGCTCAAATCCAGACTTAAGACGGAAAGACCCACAAACAAGCAAGACCTGAAGGCTGCGGCTGTAAAGGCCTGGCAAAGCATTAAGAAGGAGGAAACCCAGCGTTTGGTGATGTCCATGGGTTCCAGACTTAAGGCAGTGATTAAAAAACAAAAAGCCAGCACCAAATGTGCACTTCAGCACTAAACATTCCAAACTGTACTTATTATAAAAAATTTTTGAGATTTTTGGCAAAAAATTGCAATTTCTTGAGCTGCCTCGCCACGTCACGGCAAATCTCATTTGAGGCAGTCCTACACTAAAATATTTTTATAAAATGTGCCATACGGCCTCACATATGAATAGTAGAACTGCTCTTAGCAGCACTCACCTGGTCTATTTCAATCCCGTACCCATGACTGAGTCATGGCTGTGGGCGGGACAGGGCCAAGCAAATGCTGCATGAAGTAAATAGCCTGTGGACAAAGCCTGATGACTTAATGTGAACAGTCACCAACCGCCAAAATCCAGACAGATGGAATACATCCCAAATTGGGGTGCATAGCAAGGTGGAGGTCAACCACCGACCAATTCAATGAAGAAAAAACAAAAAGCCAGCACCAAATGTGCACTTCAGCACTAAACATTCCAAACTGTACTTATTATAAAAAAATTTTGAGATTTTTGGCAAAAAATTGCAATTTCTTGAGCTGCCTCGCCACGTCACGGCAAATCTCATTTGAGGCAGTCCTACACTAAAATATTTTTATAAAATGTGCCATACGGCCTCACATATGAATAGTAGAACTGCTCTTAGCAGCACTCACCTGGTCTATTTTAATCCCGTACCCATGACTGAGTCATGGCTGTGGGCGGGACAGGGCCAAGCAAATGCTGCATGAAGTAAATAGCCTGTGGACAAAGCCTGATGACTTAATGTGAACAGTCACCAACCGCCAAAATCCAGACAGATGGAATACATCCCAAATTGGGGTGCATAGCAAGGTGGAGGTCAACCACCGACCAATTCAATGAAGAAAAAACAAAAAGCCAGCACCAAATGTGCACTTCAGCACTAAACATTCCAAACTGTACTTATTATAAAAAAAATTTGAGATTTTTGGCAAAAAATTGCAATTTCTTGAGCTGCCTCGCCACGTCACGGCAAATCTCATTTGACGCAGTCCTACACTAAAATATTTTTATAAAATGTGCCATACGGCCTCACATATGAATAGTAGAACTGCTCTTAGCAGCACTCACCTGGTCTATTTCAATCCCGTACCCATGACTGAGTCATGGCTGTGGGCGGGACAGGGCCAAGCAAATGCTGCATGAAGTAAATAGCCTGTGGACAAAGCCTGATGACTTAATGTGAACAGTCACCAACCGCCAAAATCCAGACAGATGGAATACATCCCAAATTGGGGTGCATAGCAAGGTGGAGGTCAACCACCGACCAATTCAATGAAGAAAAAACAAAAAGCCAGCACCAAATGTGCACTTCAGCACTAAACATTCCAAACTGTACTTATTATAAAAAATTTTTGAGATTTTTGGCAAAAAATTGCAATTTCTTGAGCTGCCTCGCCACGTCACGGCAAATCTCATTTGAGGCAGTCCTACACTAAAATATTTTTATAAAATGTGCCATACGGCCTCACATATGAATAGTAGAACTGCTCTTAGCAGCACTCACCTGGTCTATTTCAATCCCGTACCCATGACTGAGTCATGGCTGTGGGCGGGACATGGCCAAGCAAATGCTGCATGAAGTAAATAGCCTGTGGACAAAGCCTGATGACTTAATGTGAACAGTCACCAACCGCCAAAATCCAGACAGATGGAATACATCCCAAATTGGGGTGATTCCTACAATTTCTATCAGATATTTTTGTTCAAACCTTCAAATTAAACCTTACAATCTGCACTTTGTTCTGTTGTAGAGGTTTCATTTCAAATCCAATTTGGTGGCAGGCAGAGCCCAACTCGCGAAAATTGTGTCACTGTCCAAATATTTCTGGACCTAACTGTATATGAATCAGGAAAATGACCACACAGAGAAACGTATCTCTATTTGGGAGAAGTGGAGGCCTCTGCCCGTGTATTCAAAAGTATAACATTTTATACAGCTTTTTGGACAGTCCTGTAAAACAACATTCCTTTAAGTCATTCAGGTGTGTCTGGAAACAGACGACAGTCTACTCAAGAATATTGCTTATTCATGAGTCTAACCGGTTTTCAAAGAACCTGTTCTATTGAAGAATGTCAGTTTACTTATTTATGAGACTACAAACTCATTACTTAGCCCTAAGCATAGTTTGTTTACATGTATAATCCTTGCAACATTTCAGTCAGGTATATGTAGAAAGCAATACATAAAACATTCAAAATACAGATTAATCTTATTGTAATATAATATCATACTGGAGAAACGATTCCTAGCCTAGGCCTTCACAGAAGGACCTTTATAGGAACATCAGGGAGAGAAAGGTATAGACGCAGGTGAGTTGCAGTACCGGGACTTCTGATCATGCGCACTGACCCTAAACCTGGCATCTGAGGCGGTGACAGTGGACACAGGTACGCACGTCACCGCTGATGATGCTGGGCAATGGGCATTGAGTAGCATGGTAGCAAGTCCCTGTGGGCGTGCCAACATGTTAAGAAAGCGGAATGAGTGCAGGAACTAACGCCCTTGTGACTAGTCCCTGTGCTTATTAGCACATAATACAGGATCTTTAGAAATACTTTTCCAAAGATCTCTTTATGTATTCTACTAGATACAGGGACAGTTAGGCAGGGATTAATAATATGCACCCAGAACTGCTCATGGTTCTGGGTGCATATTGCACCTGATAGGTTCCCTTTAAAAATTGGAACTGTTTCTCCAGGAGAAGTATCATTAGGAATGAGTTACAAAATATTCAAGGTAAAATTTAGCGTTGTCTTGACCTTTTAGATGTTTATAGTTTGATTTGGAAATCTTGAACTTGAATGTCGAGAGAGGCTATGGACTCCTGATATTTATATAATGTTTCTCTAGTTACTCTGCGATGAGATCTGTGAAAAAAAAAAGAAGGAAATCCAGGAAGATTCTTCTTTCTTTTCCATTTTTTTTATACTGTATGTCAAGAGATATAAAAGAGAATTGAGAATATAACAGAATTATATTTGTAGCGTCTGTAAACCAAGTTGGGGTGGGGAATTGAAAAGTAATTGTAACATATTTTAGAGAAGGTACTGATGTGGTTGCTGTGGTCAAATCACAGAGGGCATCTGAAAGCCTAACCTGTCAAGAACATGGCAAAATGTTTTCCAGGTGGGGAGTTCGAAAAATCCTACATAACATGGAAGTGTGTGAATGTTAAAAGCTGCTGTCATAATAGTACTATCACCTAACTAAATGTAAATTTAGTATTTCAAGTGAAATTTTTTATGGAGAAAAAAATAAAATTAATGTTTTTGTGTAGTTTTATGTGGTGAGCTTGAGTTTCATATGTTAAAGAGGTTGTCAACTATTTTCATTGATTGCCTATCCTTAGGATAGGTCATCAATGTCTGATCGACTGGGGTCCGATACCCAACACTCATGCCGACCAGCTGTTCTCGATACCAGTGGCAGTAGCAGGCGACTGAAAATGCTCATTTCCGGAGTTGCCTCATCAACGAATAGTGGCCGCCACCGGGTACTGCACATCTACCTTCCATTCTAATTAACAGGAGATGGATGTGCAGTACCCGGCAGCGGCCACTGTCAGAAGACAGGCAGCTCCGGAACTGAGCATTTCTGGCTGCTTGCTTCCACCATCGGAACCAAAAATAGCTGATCGGCAGGGGTGCTGGGTGTCAGGCCCCGGTTGATCAGACATTGATGACCTATGTAAAAGTAATGGATAACCTCTTTCAAGAATTGCAATTTGTCTGTAAAAATCGGATGCTACAGTATAAGGTTCATCCATACGGAATCAGGTTTTGTTTGCGCACCCCTAGACATGAATAGGTTAGTCTGATCTGAATATAGAAGAGATTGGTGTATGTTGCGATTATTTGCATTCTCTGATTCTGTCCACGAAAATAAAAAAACACTGATCTGATTGACTAAAGGCCCCGTTACACGCAACGACGGATCTAACGATATATCGCCGGGGTCACGGATTCCATGACGCACATCCGGCATCGTTAGCGATGTCGTTGCATGTGACAGCAAGGAACGACCGTTAACGATGGAAAATATTCACCTTATCGTCCATCGTTAACACGTCATTCATTTTTAAAAAATTGTTGATTGTTGAGCACGCAGGTTGTTTGTCATTCCCGAGGCAGCACACATCACTATGTGTGACACCTCGGGAACGATGAACTGCAGCTTGCCTGCGGCCGCCGGCAATGCGGAAGAAAGGAAGTGGGCGGCATGTTACGTCCCGCTCATCTCCGCTCTTCCGCTTTTATTGGGCGGCTGCTTTGTAACATCGCTGTGACGCCGCACGAACCACCCCCTTTCAAAGGAGGCGGTTTGCCAGCAACAGCAACGTCGCTAGGGAGGTAAGTACGTGTGACGGCTCCAAACGATTTTGTGCACCACGGGCAGCGAATTGCCCGTGATGCACAAACAGCGGGGGCGGGTGCTTTCACCAGCGATATCGCTAGCGATATCGCTTCGTGGAACACCCCCTTAACATTCGTGTTACTGCTGTCTGTTTGATGTTGATACAGTAGTGTGAACTTAGCCTTAGAGTGCCCAGTGCAGAATTGGAGAGAAAACTGTGGGGACACAAAAGCAAAATAGGGCAATATCCAGACAACAGCATTAAATGGTGATGTAACAGTGCTCCCCTCGTATTGTGAGAAAGCATGACACTTTATAGGCTTAAGATATACATCCCATTGCTGCTGGTTGGGGTGGGTCCAAAGTAGAAAACAGTTGGAGGTGCGGGTGGGCTGGTCGATAATGAATAATTTTATCCAAAGAACCCAGAGTATAATGAATGATAGCGGTTTTATCTCAACGCGTTTCGAATTATCTAACACTGCTTCATCAGGAGAAACCACAGAAAAACTTTCAATGGTTTCCCCAATTAAGTTATAGATATTTTGAAATCTCCTACAACTGATCTCTACAGTACAAGATTGGACTGATTCAAGGATTTACCAGGATACTGGGCTTTGTAGTTTTACCTCATCTTATAACCCTACTTGGGTTACATGAATATACCGTACTACTAATAGGAAGGTGAAAAAAACCAAGGAGAAAATTGTAGAAAAAATACCCTGACTATAAATAAATAAATTGCAAGTGCTTAATAAACAGGGTACTTAGTATATACATTTTTGCAAAAAGGTAAGAAGCTGTCTCACCTCGTCACGGTGTACCCATCTGAGACAGTCCCTAACCTACTAAAGTTAAAAACATATTCTGTACCTGACTAGTGTCATGTCAAAACTTCAATATGGATGGTAAAGTGGTTATCTGGGTCCCAGATTAAATACACAGAAAAACGTGAGAAGCAGGTAATTGTTCAGCCTCAGTATCAGGAGGGCTGCACCCCCAACTTGCATTAAAGCAAGATAACAGACAAAAAACACCAAAAAACTGAGCTGTGACAAATGTTCAATAAACATGCAACATTACAAGCATGTGAATTGCAGCCTCAAGACTAGAAAAAAACCAAGGAGAAAATTGTAGAAAAAATACCCTGACTATAAATAAATAAATTGCAAGTGCAATAGGAAGGTGAACCTCTGCTTGTTGGCAACCCCTCCATTTTGAAATTCATCATTTTATGCATTACACATGGCGTCCAGTGTATTTTTATTCATTTTTTGCTATATATTTTTACTCATTATCATCACAGGATGGATTACAATCTAATATATAAAGCTGAATGTGTGTATGTATGTGTGTGCATGTGTGTGTGTGTATGTATGTGTGTGTGTGTGTGTGTGTGTGTATGTCCGGGATTGGCATCCGCACCGTCGCAGCTACAGCCACAAAAGTTTGCACACTCACACTTCTGAACCCCGAGAGCGTCATAGGCTATGTTTTGAGGGGAAATTTTAACCCCGCTCTTTACAGTTATTCACCGAAAAACCTGCCTCCATTAAAGCGAATGGAGCTGGGAGCCACAGTGCAGACAAAACTTCAGAAGAATGCGCAACCACGCCCTTATATGGAATGTTGGCATGTCACAATGCAGCCAGGGAAAGAGACAGACACAGACAGGGTAAGAAACAGACATAGACGGGGTAAGAGACAGACACAGACAAAGAGACAGTCTGACAGGGAAAGAGACAGACAGGGAAAGAGAGGGAAAGAGAGAGACAGGATAAGAGACAGACACAGACAGGTAAAGAGACAGACAGACAAAGAGACAGAGACAGACACAGGGAAACAGACAGACAGGGAAAGAGAGGGAAAGAGACAGACAGAGAAAGAGAGGGAAAGAGACAAACAGGGAAAGTGACAGAGATAGACAGACAAGGAAAGAGATAAATAGACCGACAGGGAAAGAGATTGAGACAGACGGAGAAAGAGACAGACAGTCAGAGACAGACAGGGAAAGAGACAGACAGGGAAAGAGATAGAGAGAGAGACAAAGAAAGAGACAAACAGACAAAGATAGAGAGACAGAGAGATATATACAGAGGGGGAGACAGACAGAGAATGGGAGAGAAACAGAGAGACAGTTACTATCCCGGGCGTTAATATCCTCTATTTATACATTCTATCCCGGGAATGTTAATACATTCTATTTTGTTAACAGCAGTTATTAACCCGGGCGAAGCCAGGTAGTACAGCTAGTATAACATAAAGAAAAACATCAGTTATAAAGCTGAAGATTTGACAGCTGTTGACTAATGTTGACATATTTATGGAAAGAAATATAATAAAGCAAACATATAATTAAAAAATATATAATAGGTAAAATTATCTGATTTAAATTAGTAAAGTTATGAAGAAAAGAACCCAGTCCCTTTAAAGTCTAGTCTGCAGGTGCTCCCTTAACCCCTTAACGACCCATGACGTACTAGATACGTCATGGATCGTGTGCCGGTAAGCCCCGCCCCCTGCCGCCGGCAGGCGGCGGCGATCGGCGCACATATCAGCTGTTATCAACAGCTGATATGTGTGCCTGCTAGCCACGGGTGGAATCGCTTCCACCCGCGGCCATTAACCCCTTACATTTCGCTGCCAAAGTCTTGGCAGCGATATGTATATGGGCGCCGCCATGACAGTGACTTACCCCGCCTCCACCGGAAGTCACGTGACATGATTACGTGACTTTCGGCGGTTGCCATGGTAGCACAGGGTCCTGTGATGACGCCTGTAGCTAACATGAGTCACTTCCTCTCAATGCCGGAATACAGCCGGCATTGAAAGTGAAGCAGCAAATCTGCAGTTCTAAGCTCTGTAGCTGAGATCTGCAGATAGTGCAAAGCGATCGGATTGCTGATCGCAATAGCCCCCTAGGGGGACTAGTAAAATAAAAAAAAAAAGTAAAAAAAAAAGTTTTAAAAAATTAAAAAAAAATAAAAAAACATAAAAGTTCAAATCACCCCCCTTTCACCCCATTGAAAATTAAAGGGTTAAAAAAATAAAAAATACACACATATTTGGTATCGCCACGTTCAGAAATGCCCGATCTATCAAAATATAAAATCAATGAATCTGATCAGTAAACTGCGTAGCGGCAAAAAAATTCCAAACGCCAAAATTACGTTTTTTGGTCGCCGCAAATTTTGCGCAAAATGCAATAACAGGCGATCAAAACGTAGCATCTGCGCAAAAATGGTACCGTTAAGAACGTCAGGTCGAGACGCAAAAAATAAGCTATCACTGAGCCTCAGATCCTGAAAAATGAGAACGCTGCGGGTTTTGGAAAATGGCGCAAAACGTGCGCCATGTTTTTTGGACAAGCTTGTGAATTTTTTTTAACCCCTTAGATACAAGTAAACCTATACATGTTTGGTGTCTACAAACTCGCACCGACCTGAGGCATCATACCCACACATAAGTTTTACCATATAGTGAACACGGTGAATAAAATATCCCAAAAACTATTGTACAATCCCACTTTTTTTGCAATTTTTCCGCACTTGGAATTTTTTTGCCGTTTTTCAGTACACTATATGGTAAAACTTATGGTTTCATTTAAAAGTACAACTCGTCCCGCAAAAAACAAGCCCTCATATGGCAAGATTGATGGAAAAATAAAAAAGTTACGCCTCTCGGAAGAAGGGGAGCAAAAAACAAAAACGCAAAAACGGAAAGTGCCCGGGGGCTGAAGGGGTTAAAATTGCAGATTAAAATGTATTTTTAGACTTGCTGGTTATAAAACATCAGTTATAAAGCTGAAGATTTGACAGTTGTTGACTAATGTTGACATATTTATGGAAAGTAATATAATAAAGCAAATATATACCGTAATTAAAAAAATATATAATAGGTAAAATTATCTGATTTTAATTAGTAAAGTCAAGAAAAAAACAGTCCCTTTAAAGTGTAGTCTGCAGGTGCTCCCTTAAAATTGCAGATTGAAATGTATTTTTAGACTTGCTGGTATGTGCTTTAAAAATTGCAAATTGCAAGGGAATTTCTTTTTTTTTTCATCTGCTTGATCTACAAGCACATGACTTTAAGGAAGTAATTTTACATTAATAAGATGTCATATAATCAGAATGTTTAGCTACCATGTTTCCCGAAAAAAAAGCCCTAGCAGGAATTTTCTACTTAATTGCAGTAAGGGTTAAATATAAACCCTACCCCGAAAATAAGCCCTAGCAGGAATTTGTAGCTTAATTGGAGTAAGACTTAAATATAAGCCCTACCATGGAAATAAGCCTTAGTTGCAGTTCAGTAATGAAGTGTCCATGCAGCTGAAAAATTTAAAGAATACTGCAGGACACTTCATTATAGAAAGCACACACCCAGAAAAGCGAGAAGACAGCCCCAAAAGAGAGAAGACAGACCTAGGAGAGAAGACAGACCCAAAAGAGAGTAGACAGACCTAGGAGAGAGATAAGACAGGCCCAAAAGAAAGAAGAAAGGCCCCGAAAGAGAGAAGACAGGCCCCGAAAGAGAGAAGACAGACTACCCAATTGTACTCACCAGACCCTGAACAGGACGCTGTGGAATGTGAGGACCTGCAGTGGAATGCATTGAGGACCTGCGGTGGAACACACACACACACATGGACTTGCGGTGGAACACATCGAGGACCTGTGTTGTAATTCATCGATGTGTGCCACCAAAGATCCTCGATGCGTTCTACTGAAGGTTCCCATGTTCCACAGGGTCCCAGGTCTCCCTGCCGGCCGGATGTTTGTGTATGTGTTCCTAAAATCTGGTGTGTGTGTGTTGGCTGGATGCAGGAGAGGACCACTGTAGAGCACAAAAGGACCTGCTAGGAGCGTCCACTGTGGATTGCAGGAGATCCTGAGAGCAACGCAAATGTCCAGGGTCTGGTAAGTAGGATTCTCCTGTGTGGTGTCTGCCTTTTTTGGGGGGGAAAACTTACCCGCAACACGTGTTTCCCCAAAAACAAGCCTTACCCCGAAAAGAAGCCCTAGCACATTTTTCAGGGCAAAAAAATAATATAACACAGAAACACAGTATTAAACATTTCTTTTGTGTAATATCAGTGATCTGTGAATTTTTTACGAAATACAAAATAAGAACAGTGAATGTCCTTGGATTTTGGTGTCAGCACTAAAAGTTTAGACTTTTTTTTTTATAAATTAGGCATGACTCACAAAACATTTTTCAAAAACAAGGTGATAAATCAAGGTTTTGTTTTTTTTCAAATATTCCCATTTGTTAAACAGACTGAACCTTCTTCCAAGAATATACTTAACTATAACCAGAGACAGGATCGGTCCTCTACCCTATCAACTAAAAAACTGAAAGCCTGTTCTCATTATATTGTAATTTTAATGACAAATTCTAAATAATCTACTATTTTTTACCTTAAAGTTACATTTTTTGTGTCATTCTTTTAATAATTGAATCTAATTGAAAGGTTTTCTGGGTTCTTTTTATTTTCGGATTGATCGTAACTTTTTTTAACTAAATTCTTGAAAAAAGATGCTTTCATTTCTGAACATCCTTCTTTATTATACTGATAGTAGAATATCATTTATATTATAATTACATATGAAAATTTATTTTATATACAATAGTGGGATATAATATTTATTATGAATGCTTTCACCATTTATAATTTTTAAAAGTAAAAAAAACAATGTTATAAATGTGTATTGGCTGAGGTCTAGATTAATCACGAGTGTGTAATGGGGGCTGGCTGACTGTTGGCGCCCTTCTCTACAGTATAGACAGGGAGGAAAATGGCAGTGCATCTTATAATTCGGATATAAATTACCGGGTTGGCATGGCAGGGTCCCAGGATGGAGGGTTGGCGATACTGTGGCTCGGAGGTGTTGCTACGGTGTCACTGCTCAGGAGGGTTGGCGATACTGGGGGCTCAGGGGTGTCACGGCGGGCGCCGTTGAGCCTGCCAGTGTGCGGCGGACCCCATTATGCCTGCCAGTGGGCTGCTGGCTCTTTTGAGCCCGCTGGCGGTTGACAAAGTAGATTTCAAGAAAATGTCCACGGAAGTGGTGCATGCTAAGATTGAGATCTCAATCTGCGCATGCACCGCATCGGTTGTCATGTTCTTGAAGTCTATCGTGTCAACCACCCGTAGTCTGGAAGGATCCCACAGCCTGCCAGCTGGCTTAATGGAATCCACCTTGTCACGCCTGAGCCCACAGTATCGCCGGCCCTCCTGAGCCACAACACCCCCGAGCCCAAAGTATTGCCGACCTTCCTTCCTGAGCCATGGTCACCCGCGTTTTCCAGGCCCGCAACATCGCCAGCCCTGCCTCCTGAGCAACTCTACTGCTGTACTGCCCTGGTGAGCTAATAAGACACACTAAGATTATAAGATGGACCCCCATTTTAAGATGAAAAATATTTTGTTTTCAATTTTCTTACTCTAAATTTGGGGTGCATCTTATAATCCTAAGCTTTATTCTCGAGTCAATAGGTTTTCTGTGGTAAAATTAGGGACCTCGGCTTAAATTCGAGTATATATGGTATATTAATAAATTGAAAAGTTTGCTAAATTGAAAGGGCATCTGTTACTAGGTTTTTGCAATCTTATCAGTGAACAGCTTAATGTAGGGGAAGAGAACCTTATTCCAGCGATGGGTCACTAACTGGACTGTTTGCGATAGTTTTGCTAAAATCACTGTTTTCTCAGCAGGAGATTATCACTAGGACTAGTAAATATGATGCCAGGTAGTCCTCCTGCTCTGTATAGCCACGTTCCCACCACTGATTGGAGGTTTTCTGCCTATGCACAGTTTATATAGAAAGCTGCCAATCAGTGGTGTAGGTTTGGTTATACAGAGCTTGGCATTCAGAAAATTGGTAGATCTGTTTCAGAAAAAATATAATTTTATCAAAATTGCATCAAGAAGCCCAGTAAGTGATACATTACTGGAATTAGGGTCTCTGCATCTATAAAATACTGCTCTTAGATGGAGTAGTGACATGCCCACGGTGTCTTGGGGGTTATTCGTCACAGGGCCAGTGTAGGGAGAGGGTTGTCACAGCGGCCAGGCCCGGTTCCGTGACCCCGGCGGTGTCAATAAAAGAGGGAAGGGATGTATTTACAGGGGAATAGAGTTTGTATTCATGATGCCACCTGTGGTGTGCAGCTAATATAGGAGCTGCAGCTGTGGGACGTATCCTCTGGGGACAGATGGTAGCGCAGCTCGGTTGGTACAGCTCTCCACAGGCAGAGTTCAGGCCCCAGAGATGTTGGGCATAGTAGTAGCCGATGGCGCTGGAGCGTGAAGGCGACAGCGCCGGTAGAGAGGGGACGACACAGAAGTTGCAGTCAAAGTTCTCTACTCACTGAGATGTCACCGCCTTTGGAGTGCAGAGCTCCACTGTTATGGGCTCCAGCTGATCCCACATAGTTCTGAGGTCAAGACCGGTATTCCTTCCGTGTGTCCCTTCTATTGGTATTCCCTCCACCCCAGCTACTGAGCTGTGGAACGGGTCACGAGGGGTTGCTGCACTCTCCGCGAACCCTGTGATCCCCTGGGATCCCACCTCGACTGAGGGGCAGTACCTTGTGGCGCCTGAAGCTGCATGGGTGCCACAGCAGCAAAAACCTGGTAGCTAGAGATGAGTGAACCCAAACTGCAAGTTTGGGGTTCGTACCAAACACGGACTTTAAAAAACTCAGTGTCTGATTTCGGAGTTCCAATGCTGTACATATGCTGACCACTTGATAGGATAAGAACTGAGGATACAAAGTGCAATATGGTATACAGTTCCAAATTCAAGGCATCAATCCATTACACAATCCTCAATCCATTACACAATCCACAATCCATTAGAAGGATTTTGCACAACATTGGGCTTTAAATCACACGTCCAGCTACAGATGTTCATTGACCACACAATACCACTCTCAAGGTCTATCATGGTGCATAGCAGGACAGCAATGGAGGCTGAACTAGAGATCTTTCTGCTTTAGCGATGAGTCCTTCTTTTGCCTTGGATGCATGATAGCTGTAGATTGGTCTGAGACGACATGGGCAATGGCATGAAGTGACCTTCACAAGGGAAATCCCACCATTCCCAGGATCATGGTGTGGGGTGACATAATGTACAGTAGCCGGACCCCTCTAGTCTTCATTCCAGGTACACTAACAGCTCAGTCTTACATTGATTTGAACATGGAACCAGTAGTACGGCCATGTCTCCATAGTGTCCTTGGAGCCATTTTTCAACATGACAATTTTAGGTTGCATGTTGCTGGTGTGTCACCCCGGGGTATAGGAAGTGAC
Source organism: Anomaloglossus baeobatrachus (assembly GCF_048569485.1). Taxonomy (NCBI): domain Eukaryota; kingdom Metazoa; phylum Chordata; class Amphibia; order Anura; family Aromobatidae; genus Anomaloglossus; species Anomaloglossus baeobatrachus. The sequence continues at coordinate 178,846,533 of NC_134361.1, forward strand.
TGGATGGGGACTTCTGAGCTGGCCCTCAGGCTAGATGCACCCTGGTCTGACCTTCAACCCAGAGGTACACTAGATGGTATTTAGGTCTGGGCCCTTAGCCTGTCCCTGTCTCCTCTCCAGGCCGTGGTGTAACTCCTTCCACACCCATCACCCAAGGGACGGAGCGGGACAGAAGTCATAGCCCCACAAAAAGGATACACAAAAAGGGGTTTCAATCCAACTAAAGTAAATCACTACCAAACACACAAGGGATCATGCAAACAGTAAACAGGAGGTAAATAAAGAGGGGAAGAAAGTAGCAAACAACCAGCAACAGACAGCAGCTCATACACAACCTTCACCCTCCTGATCTAGCTCCAGAATGAATACTGAATAACCCTTTGATGGGAGCAGAGGGTACTTATCGATGTTGTGAGTGGTTATCAGCGGATACACCTGGGTCAAGGTAACGACCTTGCTGATAGCAAGAAAAATGACATTAACCCCATGGATGCCAAAAGGGAAAAATACATATTTAATGTGCAGAGTCTCCAAGGTTAATCAGAGACTCTTGGCCTGAGACTGTCAAAGAGAGACAACTGTGACATGGTGCTACTGTGAGCAGCTTGCTTGGACAAAACAGTCTACTAATTTGCAATTGGTAAGCCACTGCAAAGGCAGCTGCCAGCAGTGGATCTTGATGATTTTTCCAAGTGCATTCAGCGTGGCAGAATATTCCTCAGACAGCCATTAATATCCTCATTGATAGGAGCCAAGGCATGCGACTGCCTGTATTTCTGCATGTGTTACATACTCGTTACTGAGGAAATCAAGACATTTTGAAAATGTTGTTTGCATTTTTTCATTAACATGTCTATCCATCCTGTGATTTCCATCATTTCATTATTATTTTAGAGGCAGCAGGTTACATTATGTAGAGAAAGGATAATTTTTCTACAATAAAAGATAAGCCATTTTTCCTGATTTTATTGGATTGGCATTAACGGTATAATACCGAGAATTTTTTTTTTTTTTTTTTTTTTTTTTTTTAAATTATGAGATTAAACAGCAAATCTGAAATAATATCCTGAGTGTGTCATCTTGAGATTACAGGCTAGTGAAATGATTTAGAGTTGACCAGCTGTTCTACTTGTATATATTCATGCGCCTATTAATGCATTGTATGATCTTAGATTTGGCAGCAGCTCATTGGCATTGACTCCTACAATTCAGATTATCATCCACTAAATTTCCTATATATTTTCCCCCTTATTTTATCTTATTTATTATATTCCTTAGTAGTTGTAAAATTTATTTTATGCTTTACTCGGTTTGTTATTCTTTAGAATATTCTGATTGATATACAGTACAGGCCAAACGTTTGGACACAACTTCTCATTCAAAGAGTTTTCTTTATTTTCATGACTCTAAAAATTGTAGATTCACATTGAAGACATCAAAACTATGAATTAACACATGTGGAATGAAATACTTAACAAAAAAATGTGAAACAACTGAAAATATGTCTTATATTCTAGGTTCTTCAAAGTAGCCACCTTTTGCTTTGATTACTGCTTTGCACACTTTTGGCATTCTCTTGATGAGCTTCAAGAGGTAGTCACCGAAAATGGTCTTCCAACAGTCTTGAAGGAGTTCCCAGAGATGCTTAGCAATTGTTGGCCCTTTTGCCTTCACTCTGCGGTCCAGCTCACCCCAAACCATCTCGATTGGGTTCAGGTCTGGTGACTGTGGAGGCCAGGTCATCTGGCGTAGCACCCCATCACTCTCCTTCTTAGTCAAATAGCCCTTATACAGCCTGGAGGTGTGTTTGGGGTCATTGTCCTGTTGAAAAATAAATGATGGTCCAACTAAATGCAAGCCGGATGGAATAACATGCCTTTGCAAAATGCTGTGGTAGCCATGCTGGTTCAGTATGCCTTCAATTTTGAATAAATCCCCAACAGTGTCACCAGCAAAGCACCCCCACACCATCACACCTCCTCCTCCATGCTTCACAGTGGGAACCAGTCATGTAGAGATCATCCGTTCACCTTTTCTGTGTCGCACAAAGACATGGTGGTTGGATCCAAAGATCTCAAATTTGGACTCATCATTCCAAAGCACAGATTTCTACTGGTCTAATGTCCATTCCTTGTGTTCATTAGCCCAAACAAGTCTCTTCTGCTTGTTGCCTGTCCTTAGAAGTGGTTTCCTAGCAGCTATTTTACCATGAAGGCCTGCTTCACAAAGTCTCCTCTTAACATTAGTTCTAGAGATGTGTCTGCTGCTAGAACTCTGTGTGGCATTGACCTGGTCTCTAATCTGAGCTGCTGTTAACCTGTGATTTCTGAGGCTGTTGACTCGGATAAACTTATCCTCCGCAGCAGAGGTGACTCTTGGTCTTCCTTTCCTGGAGCGGTCCTCATGTGAGCCAGTTTCTTTATAGCGCTTGATGGTTTTTACCACTGCACTTGGGGACACTTTCAAAGTTTTCCCAATTTTTCGGACTGACTGACCTTCATTTCTTAAAGTAATGATGGCAACTCATTTTTCTTTACTTAGCTGCTTTTTTCTTGCCATAATACAAATTCTAACAGTCTATTCAGTAGGACTATCAGCTGTGTATCCACCAGACTTCTGCACAACACAACTGATTATAAACCCCATTTATAAGGCAAGAAATCCCACTCATTAAACCTGACAGGGCACACCTGTGAAGTGAGAACCATTTCCGGTGACTACCTCTTGAAGCTCATCAAGAGAATGCCAAGAGTGTGCAAAGCAGTAATCAAAGCAAAAGGTGGTTACTTTGAAGAACCTAGAATATAAGACATATTTTCAGTTGTTTCAGACTTTTATTCTTAAGTATTTCATTCCACATGTGTTAATTCATAGTTTTGATGCCTTCAATGTGAATCTACAGTGTTCAGAGTCATGAAAATTAAGAAAACTCTTTGAATGAGAAGGTGTGTCCAAACGTTTGGTCTGTACTGTATATATATAAATTCAAATGCAACATTAAATTAAAACATTCTCAATCTATTTTTTTCATTATCTCGTAAAACTGTATAACTATATATAGTGATCTAGTTCAGCTATATCCTTCATGTACACTGGCACCCAAAATTGTACAGAATCCTAGTGCGGCCTGACTATTGGTAGTATAATAGTATTGAGGTAACACTATGTTCTTATCATGAGCATCTATCTATGCCCCTTTTAATGCATCCTATGATTTTATTTGCCTTGGCAGCAGCTTCCTGGCACTATTATTATTTGTTTTTAGAGGACCATTGATTTCATGGTGCTGTACATGTGAAAACGGTTTACATACAAAAATAAAAATATAAATTACAATGAACAAAATAACAATGACACACTTGTACAGACGGGGAGAGGACCTTGCCCGCATGAGCTTACAATCTACAGGGTAATGGGGAAGGAGCAGTGGCATAAGTATAGTCCAATGGGCTCCAGTGCATTTTGGGCCTAGGTCCTTGTTGCATTCTAAATCCTATGAAAACATGAGTTGCCCCACCTCACTCTTCATTATGTAGTGATTCCTCCATCCTGTCCGCATGTCCTCCATCCTGGGCCACTTCCTGGTAAATATGTCACCCATCCTTGTATTTGTCCCCATCGTGGTATATACAGTGCCTACAAGTAGTATTCAACCCCCTGCAGATTTAGCAGGTTTACACATTCGGAAGTAACTTGGCATTGTGACATTTGGACTGTAGATCAGCCTGGAAGTGTGAAATGCACTGCAGCAAAAAAGAATGTTATTTCTTTTTTATTTATTTTTTTAAATTGTGAAAAGTTTATTCAGAGGGTCATTTATTATTCAACCCCTCAAACCACCAGAATTCTGTTTGGTTCCCCTAAAGTATTAAGAAGTATTTCAGGCACAAAGAACAATGAGCTTCACATGTTTGGATTAATTATCTCTTTTTCCAGCCTTTTCTGACTAATTAAGACCCTCCCCAAACTTGTGAACAGCACTCATACTTGGTCAACATGGGAAAGACAAAGGAGCATTCCAAGGCCATCAGAGACAAGATCGTGGAGGGTCACAAGGTTGGCAAGGTGTATAAAATCCTTTCCAAGGAATTGGCTAAACCTGTCTCCACTGATGGGAGCATCATCCGGAAGTGGAAGGCTTATGGAACTACTGTTAGCATGGACAGGCCTGGACAGCCTTTGAAAGTTTCCACCCGTGCCGAGGCCAGGCTTGTCCGAAGAGTCAAGGCTAACCCAAGGACAACAAGGAAGGAGCTCCGGGAAGATCTCATGGCAGTGGGGACATTGGTTTCAGTCAATACCATAAGTAACGTACTCCACCACAATGGTCTCCGTTCCAGACGAGCCCGTAAGGTACCTTTACTTTCAAAGCGTCATGTCAAGGCTCGTCTACAGTTTGCTCATGATCACTTGGAGGACTCTGAGACAGACTGGTTCAAGGTTCTCTGGTCTGATGAGACCAAGATCGAGATCTTTGGTGCCAACCACACACGTGACGTTTGGAAACTGGATGGCACTGCATACGACCCCAAGAATACCATCCCTACAGTCAAGCATGGTGGTGGCAGCATCATGCTGTGGGGCTGTTTCTCAGCCAAGGGGCCTGGCCATCTGGTCCGCATCCATGGGAAGATGGATAGCACGGCCTACCTGGAGATTTTGGCCAAGAACCTCCGCTCCTCCATCAAGGATCTTAAGATGGGTCGTCATTTCATCTTCCAACAAGACAACGACCCAAAGCACATAGCCAAGAAAACCAAGGCCTGGTTCAAGAGGGAAAAAATCAAGGTGTTGCAGTGGCCTAGTCAGTCTCCTGACCTTAACCCAATTGAAAACTTGTGGAAGGAGCTCAAGATTAAAGTCCACATGAGACACCCAAAGAACCTAGATAACTTGGAGAAGATCTGCATGGAGGAGTGGGCCAAGATAACTCCAGAGACCTGTGCCGGCCTGATCAGGTGTTATAAAAGACGATTATTAGCTGTAATTGCAAACAAGGGTTATTCCACAAAATATTAAACCTAGTGGTTGAATAATAATTGACCCACACTTTTATGTTGAAAATTTATTAAAATTTAACTGAGCAACATAACTTGTTGGTTTGTAAGATTTATGCATCTGTTAATAAATCCTGCTCTTGTTTGAAGTTTGCAGGCTCTAACTTATTTGCATCTTATCAAACCTGCTAAATCTGCAGGACTTTGAAGACTACTTGTAGGCACTGTATGTCCCCAATCCTGGTATATACCGTATTTTTCGGATTATAAGACGCACTTTTCCTCCCAAAGATTTGGGGGGAAAATGAGAGGTGCGTCTTAAAATCCGAATACAGCTTACTGGGGTGTTGTTTGTGCGGTGACCGGATGCATTCTGGCAGCCGGGTGCCTGTGGCTGTGTGCAGACAGCCGGGTGCCTGTCGGTGCCGGCTGCCTCTATGTACTTGCGTGCGGGTGGGCAGCTGGTTGCTCGTCGGTGCCGGCTGCCTCTCTGTACGTACGTGCGGCGGGCGGGCAGCCGGGTGCCTGTCGGTGCCGGCTGCCTCTCTGTACGTGCGTGCGTGCGGGCAGCCAAGTGCCCGTCGGTGCCGCCTGCCTCTCTGTGCGTGCAGGCAAGCAGCCTGCTCGTTGTCACTCTGTGCGTGTGTGCTTCGGGCGGGTGGCTGTGCGGCAGGTGTCCCAATGTGTCCGAGGTCCCAGTTTCAAATGATGGTGAAGGGAGTCAGTGCATGCGCAGATGGAGCTCTTGGATGAGAGCTCCATCTGCACACGCACCGCTCCGGGAGTCAACGCGTGCACAAATGGAGCCCTTGGATGAGCGCTCCATCTGCGCATGCGCCGCTCCAGGCAAATCATTTGAAGTGGGACCGTGGACACACTGAGACACTTACTTCACCAGCCTGCCCCACCTGTCAGCCACTGCCACGGACCCACCGTGGCTCCCACCATGGACGCCGCCGCGCCTGCCGCCACTGACCGCTGCTGTCAACAGGGACCCGCTGCGGCTGACGCTACTAACTCGCCGCGGCTGCCAGCACAACCTCTGCCTCCTGTGACCTCGCTTCACCACCACTGCTGCCCCCCCCGGAAGACAACACCGGATTATAAGACGAACCCTATTATTTTTTTTTTTACCTTTTTTTAGCTCTGAATTTGGGGTGCATCTTATAATCCGGTGCACCTTATAAAACGAAAAATACGGTACGTCCTCTACTATGGTATATACTGTATGTCACCTTTCCTGGTATATATGTCTCCCATCCTAGGCCCTATCCAGGTAAATATGTCTGACATCCTGGTATATATGGCCACCATCCTGGTATGTATGTTCCCCAACCTGGTATATATGTCCCTCATCCTAGTATATATGTTCTCCATATGGGCATATATGTCCTGTACTCATCCTGGTATATTTATCCTCATCCTGTGCCCATCCTGGTATATATTTCCTCATCCTGGGCCCAATCTGGTATGTATGCCCTCATCCAAGCCTCATCCTTATACATATATCCCCCACCCTGATATATATGTCCTCCATCCTGTTATAGACATCCTCATTTTGGGCCCATCCTGGTATTTATGGTCCCCATCCTGGTATATATAGTCTCCATCCTGGTATATATATCTTCATCCTGAGGCCATCTTGATATAATGTCCTCATTCAGAGCCCACCCTGGAATATATATGCCCCCATCCTAGTATTTATTTCCTCATCCTAGGCCCATCATGGTATATATATGTCCCTCATCCTGGTATATACATTGTCATCCTGGGACCATCCTGGTATATATGGTCCCCATCCTGATATATATTGTACCCATCCTGGTATATATGTCCTCATTCTGGGCCCATCCTGGTATATATGTCCTCATCCTGGTGTATATGTCCCACATACTGGTATATATGTCCCCATTCAAAAGTGGTGAGGTGGCAGGTTGTAAGCTTTTTGAAGAGATGGTTTTTCAATTTCTATCTGAAGGTTCTGAATAATTGGTAAACAATTGGACATGTTGGGGTACAGAATTCCAGACGATGAAGGATAATTGGGAGAAGTTTTCAAGGTAATTGGGTGTGAAATGTATGAGAGTGGAGGATACAAGGAGGTCATGGGAGGACCAGAGTTTACATGTGAGAAGATATCAGGAGAATAGTTTAGGGATATATGGAGGAGACAGGGTATGGATGGCGCCGCTTTGTAGGTTAGTTTTAGTAGTTTAAATCAAATGAAATGGGAAATTTGGAGCCAATTAAAAGATTGCAGAGTGGAGAGGTGGCGGAGTAGCAAGTGGAGAGATGGCTTAATCAGGCAGCAGAGGTAAGGATGGACTGGAGAGGTGGGAGAGTGTTAGCCACAGAGGAGGTTATTACAATAGTTGAAGCGGCAGATGATGAGATCATGCACTTTTAGTAGATTGAGGGCTGAGGAAGGGACGGAATCTGGAAAAATTTTTGAGTTGTAGTCAATATGTTTAGGGTTGTTGTCTTGCTGGAAGGTGAACCTATGCTCTAGTGTCAAGTCTTTTGCAGCCTCTAACAGGTTTTCCTCCAGGATTTCCCTGTATTTAGCTCCATCCATCTTCCCATCAACTCTGACCAGCCTCCCTGTCCCTGCTGAAGAAAAGCCTCCTCACAGCATGATGCTGCCACCTCCATGTTTGATGGTGGGGATGGGATTTCGGGGTGTTGTGCAGTGTTAATTTTCTGCCACACATAGCATCTGAAGAGACAACCTTCTTCCACATGTTAGCTGTGTCCCTTACATGGCTTTTTGTTAACTGCAAATGGGTCTTCTTGTGGCTTACTTTCAAAAATAGCTTTCTTTTTACCACTCTTCCATAAGGGCCCGATTTGTTGAGTATTCGACTAATAGTTGTTCTGTGGACAGGTTCTCTCATCTGAGCGGTGGATCTCTGCAGCTCCTCCAGAGTGATCATGGGCCTCTTGGCTGCGTCTTTAATTAGTGCTCTCCTTGCTTGAGAAGTCAGTTTAGGGAATGGCCATGTCTTGGTAGGTTTGCAGTTGAGCTGTACTCCTTCCATTCATGGATGATGGATTGCAGAATGCTCAGTCAAATGTTCAGAGCTTGTTTTCTTGTTATAACCTAACCCTGCTTTACTCTTCTCCACAACTTTATCCCTGACCTGTCTGGTGTGTTTCTTAGTTTTTGTGATGCTGTTTGATCCCTAATGTTCTGAAACAAATCTCTGAGGCCTTCATGAGTGAATTATCACTCTGATCAGGAGAAACAATTGGACTGTACACTTGTAAAGTTACCTAAGTGGACACTATAGTAATATCAGTAAAAAAAATGAGTTTTAAAAAATAATAACATACTTAAACAAACACCTAAAGGTTCAAATCACCCCCATTTTGCCCCCTTAAGAACAAAACAATAATTAAAAAATACACATTTTTGGTATCGCTGAGTCCAAGAATTCCTGGTCTATCAAAATATAAAATAAATTACTCTGATTGGTAAATGGCGTTGCGAGAAAAAAAAATCAAAAAGCCAAAATTATGATTTTTTTGGGTCGCTGCAACATTGCATTAAAATGCAATAGCAGGTGAACAAAACATCTCATCTATGCAAAAATGATATCATTAAATATTCCAGGTCAAGACGCAAAAAGTAAGTCACCACTGCGCCCCAGATCCTGAAACCTTAGAACGCTACGGGTCTTGGAAAACGACGACAAAAGCGCTATGTTTTTTTTTAAATAAACTTCAGAATTTTTTCACCACTTAGATAAAGTTAAAACTATACATGTTTGGTATCTAAGAACTCGTACTGACCTGAGCAACCATAATGTCAGGTCAGTTTTACCATATAGTGAACATGATAAATAAAAAACCCAAAAAACAATTATGTAATTGCACTTTTTTTGCCATTTCACCCCACCCTTGAGGCCTCTTTACACGCAGCGACATCGCTAGCGATGTCGCTAGCGATCGCATCCGCCCCCATCATTCATGCGTCATGGGCAAATCGCTGCCCGTGGCGAACAATATCGTTGGTATGCGTTACACGCACATACCTTCCTAACGACGTCGCTGTGGCCGCCGAACAAACTCTTTTTTAAGGGGGGGTTCATGCGGCGTCACAGCGACGTCACACAGCGGCCACCAATAGAAGTGGGGCAGAGAACAGCCGCATGAACGTCACTCTCACCTCGTTGCCGAAGGATGCTGGAACGCTGTTATTCGTCGTTCCCGGGGTGTCACACGTAGCGATGTGTGCTGCCTCGGGAACGACGAACAACCTGCGTCCAGAACGAGCAACGATATTTGAAAAATGAACGACGTGTCAACAATCAACGATGTTTGCAGTATTTGGGATCGTTAGCGGTTGCTGGTAGGTGTCACACGCAACGAAGTCACTAACGACGCCGGATGTGCGTCACGAATTCCGTGACCCCAGCGACATCTCGTTAGCGATGTCGTTGCGTGTAACGGGGCATATACACTCTATGCTGTCATTGAAAAGTACAACTCATCCTACAAAAAACAAGCCCTCAAATGGCTATATTGATGGAAAAATAAAAAAGCTACAGCTCTTGGAAGAAGGCGAGGAAAAAACCAAAACGGAAAATGGCCGGGGGTGAAGGTGGTAGTCTTCTGTGACGTGCATGAGCTTTCTCTCCTCTATCACAGCGTAAAAGCATCTGAGACTGCTGATTCAGTTGCTTAGTAGGAGTAAATCTGGGCTCAACTGTTATATTGGGGAGCTGCTTAAAGGAAAAATCTACAGATAATGTGATGAATCCCACACGCCTCCTGCCTGCTCCTCTGGGACCCTGTCCCCATTCCATGTGCCCTTAAGGCACGTCCTCTACCTCTCCATTAGCCTCTCGCTATTCCCCTGACTCTGGCGAACTATGCCTGAAAAGTAAAAATGCCCTACCCATGGTACAATCCTCGGATGTTTAACTCGTCCATATTCACCGTTCTTTTACAAACGCAAGACCTTGACAAAGGCCTAACATAGGCCGAAACGTTGGCTTGGCTTTGCTCTATTGGTAGTGGCATTTTTTATTTTTGCTTATAATCCACAAATAAAAAAAACTTTTTTGCATTACCTTTGCGTCTCACTGAGTGCTTAGGATTCATCACATTATCTGCTGATTCAGTTGCTGACCTGTGATTGGTAGCATCTGAGAGGGAGGGGTCAAAGTGCACACCCCTACAGAAGAGTCTCAAGACTGCAGTTGGACTGCAAGAAGAGATTTCACATACTGCGCTCCAGAAGCAACAAATTATGAATATCTTTGCAATGGAGCGATATAGAGCAAAATGGAAAAGAGCGGCAGAATCAGAGGAGGTCAGAGATATTTACAAAATATTTTATTCAATTTTTGTTTATCACTGGTCCTCTTTAGGTAAAAAATAACACCATTGAACACTACACATGGGCAAGCTCCATGACCCACTTATTAACATGCTTTTAAAGTTACTTTTTTGCACTTAGCTCCAATACAACCAGTAACTCACCGCTCTGTTTGATCTCAATTTCAATAATAATAACTCTCTGATTTCTAGGCTCCATATTGTTATTATATTTTTCACACCTTTTTTGTAAAACCTTTTCTACTCCTATTTCATGTAACAAATTTTTATGTTGAAGAGTATTAAAAGCTTTTATAAAACACCCTACAACAGTTGCCTTACGTCCTTACTACTTATCCCCTGGTAGGGAATCAGAAATCACAGAAAACCGAGAGGTGGGTGGACCAGTAAGGTTAGTATGACTCTTTTGTTGTTTTATAAAATTCTAAGCTGATTTTCATTTAGGATAATCTATTGTGACATTTATTTTACATTTACTATAATATTCATAAAATCATAAAATATTTATTATGTATATATATATATATATATATATATATATATATATATATATATATATATATCTATGCATGTATATATATATATATATATATATATATATATATATATAAAATAAATATTTTATTATTTTATGAATATATACATATATGTACTAGTATAATATCTTATATATATATATATATATATATATATATATATATATATGTGTATATATATATATATATATATATATATGTTGTACTAGTACATATATGTATAGATTCATAAAATCATAAAATATTATATATATATATATATATATATATATATACATAATAAATATTTTATGATGTTATGAATATTATAGTAAATGTAAAATAAATATCACAATGGTTACCCTAAATGAAAATCAGCTTAGAATTTTATAAAACAACAACGTGTGGAATGGCACAATAAGGAACCAGGGTGGGACATTGAACAAGTTGTGGAACAAATTGTCTGAGCTTGCATTATTTCCTATGGGAAATTTTGCTTTGCTAGACGAGTGACTTGGTTTACAAGCACACTCCCAGAGCGGATTGTTCTCATAAACCAAGGTTCCACTGTGTATATATATATATATATATATATATATATATAGATATATATATATATATATATATAGATATATATATATATATATCTATATATATATACAGTCAAATGAAAAAGTTTGGGCACCCCTATTAATGTTAACCTTTTTTCATTATAACAATTTGGGGTTTTGCAGCAGCTATTTCAGTTTCATATATCTAATAACTGATGGACTGAGTAATATTTCTGGATTGGAATGAGGTTTATTGTACTAACAGAAAATGTGCAATCCGCATTTAAACTAAATTTGACCGGTGCAAAAGTATGGGCACCTCAACATAAAAGTGACATTAATATTTTGTAGATCCTCCTTTTGCAAAAATAACAGCCTCTAGTCACTTCCTGTAGCTTTTAATAAGTTCCTGGATCCTGGATGAAGGTATATTTGACCATTCCTGTTTACAAAACAATTCCAGTTCAGTTAAGTTTGATGGTCGCCGAGCATGGACAGCCGCTTCCAATCATCCCACAGATTTTCAATGATATTCAGGTCTGGGGACTGGGATGGCCATTCCAAAACATTGTAATTGTTCCTCTGCATGAATGCCTGAGAAGATTTGGAGCGTTGGTTTGGATCATTGTCTTGCTGAAATATCCATCCCCTGCGTAACTTCAACTTTGTCACTGATTCTTGCACATTATTGTCAAGAATCTGCTGATACTGAGTTGAATCCATGCGACCCTCAACTTTAACAAGATTCCCAGTGCCGACATTGGCCACACAGCCCCAAAGCATGATGGAACCTCCACCAAATTTTACTATGGGTAGCAAGTGCTTTTCTTGCAATGCCGTGTTTTTTTGCCTCCATGCATAACGCTTTTTTGTATGACCAAACAACTCAATCTTTGTTTCATCAGTCCACAGGACCTTCTTCCAAAATGTAACTGGCTTGTCCAAATGTGCTTTTGCATACCTCAGGCGACTCTGTGGCGTGCTTGCAGAAACAGCTTCTTTCGCATCACTCTCCCATACTGCTTCTCCTTGTGCAACGTGCGCTGTATTGTTGACTGATGCACATTGACACCATCTGCAGCAAGATGATGCTGCAGGTCTTTGGAGGTGGTCTGTGGATTGTCCTTGACTGTTCTCACCATTCTTGTTCTCTGCCTTTCTGATATTTTTTTTGGCCTGCCGCTTCTGGGCTTAACAAGAACTGTACCTGTGTTCTTCAATTTCCTTACTATGTTCCTCACAGTGGAAACTGACAGTTTAAATCTCTGAGACAACTTTTTGTATCCTTCCCCTGAACAACTATGTTGAATAATCTTTGTTTTCAGATCCTTTGAGAGTTGTTTTGAGGAGCCCATGATGCCACTCTTCATAGGAGATTCAAATAGGAGAACAACTTGCAAGTTGCCACCTTAAATACCTTTTCTCATGATTGGATACACCTGCCTATGAAGTTCAAAGCTCATTGAGGTTACAAAACCAATTTAGTGCATTAGTAAGTCCGTAAAAAGTAGTTAGGAGTGTTCAAATCAAAAAATTGATAAGGGTGCCCATAGTTTTGCACTGGTCAAATTTTGTTTAAATGCGGATTACACATTTTCTGTTAGTACAATAAACCTCATTTCAATCCAGAAATATTACTCAGTCCATCAGTTATTAGATATATGAAACTGAAATAGCTGTTGCAAAAACCCAAATTGTTATAAAGAAAAAAGCTTAACATTAATAGGGGTGCCCAAACTTTTTCATATGACTGTGTGTGTATATATATATATATATATATATATATATATATCTCTGTGATGGGTGACAGACAGTCATGTGGTTTCTGCCTATGGAAGGTCACAGTGTTTGGCTGCACAGAATGCTCCCAGAGTTTCCATTATTCCTGCTGTCAGTATTCATTGGTATAGGTAGCTTTTCTGCTGGATTCATCTCTCCCTTTTGGACCCAGCAGGAGCTCGCCTTCCACCCAGCTGCTGATCATCAGGATTATCATGGTGCTTAAATAGCCCTGCCTTCCTTGGACTGGTGCTGGAGATATTTTCAGTTCCTTCAAGCCTTGGTTGCAAGTAGGTTTGTACTCCAATGTGGTGTCGTTGCTGAAGACTTTGCTGAACTTCTACCTGCATGCATTTCCCCCTGTGTGTCCTCCTTGTGTCTTCTATAGAGTTTAGCGTGGTTGACAAAGAGCTTATCCCACCCATTTCCCATATAGGGTCCAGCACTAAGGATACCTATGGTCAGGCATCCTGCTCAATACATAGGTGTGGAACCTATCTAGTGTGGTAAGGGATGCCAGGGACCAGGAGTAGGTTTGGTCGGGGGTCACCTTCTTCCCTTTCCCTAGACACAGGGTTTCCCTTCGCTTTTGCGTTCGCTTGGTACTTCCCCGTACCTAGCGTGACAATATCTCAATCATGATCCACATCTTTTTACAAGTAAGCCTATACATATATAGACAAAATCGGACTTTTAGAGAGTTACTAAGCAACAACTCAAACAATAGGATGATGGCCAAAGAGCTAACAATCTATGAAGCCATAGAGTTGACAGCAGAGGTAGAATTTCTTATATTGTACATTCGTCCAGTCATTTTTTCTGCATGAGCCTGATAAACAAGATACAGTCTGCGAACACAGATATTTGGTATTTTCCATTTCTCCCCCCTCCAAAAAAACCTTAAAAATTAGTTTTATTAGTCTTCAAAGTAAAGTACTACCTATTAAAGTCATTTGTTTGTGCAGAACACACAGATACGGACCCACTGAACTGACGTGTCTATTTTTGGCTCGGTACTTCTTGTGCTGGTGACCTTTATCAACCAGTATACTTTTGACCAGGCAATTTTTCTGACATTTTCTTTTGTACAAAGTATTCCAAAAAAAAGCATTCAACAAGTAAGCCTTTTCTTTAGTCCCTCAGCTATGGCAGCCTAATAAGTTTTAACCTATTTAAAACATCTTTTTATTAGATTTTTTTATTAAAATCATTAATTTTGTGTATTTTCCTGCCCATATTTTGATGTCTTTAAAGGGGTTGTCCACTACTAGGACAACCCCTTCTGATTCCACTTGTTTCCCCCAGTTAAAATAAAAGACCCTGTACTCATCTCCTATTCTGGCACGATTACTGTGGTGTTGGTGTTGGGCTTATGTGACATTGTGATATCATGAGAGCCCCACATCCAATCACCTTCAACTTCTCTCGCCATGCCTTAGGACAAAGTGAGCAATCAACAGGAAGTGAGTTTTATCTGCAGCGTCACTTCCTGTTAACTAATTAGGTCCGAAAACAAGGAGAGAGAAGCTGGCGGTGATTGGACATCGGGCTCGTGGACATCACAACATCTCATGAGCCCCAAACAACAATTACTGACAGTGCTGGCATATATTATGTATCTCTTGATAAAGGTCTGTGGGAACCGAAACGTTGCCATTTTTCTTTGTATATCTGCAATGGAATATCTGTCTAGTATTCCCCACACCCACTGTTCTCTCTATTCTGCGGCTCTATTTTTGCATATATATATGTTCAGCTTGTATAACAGTGTAAATTTGGTGTGCCCTCTAAATAATTCAGCACACAGCCATTAATGTCTACACCGTTGGCAACAAAAGTGAGGACACCCCTAAGTGAAAATGGCAAAATTGTGCCCAAAGTGACAATATGTTGTGCGGCCAACATTATATTCAAGCACTACCTTAACTCTCTTGGGTATGGAGTTCACTAAGGCTTCCCAGGAACTGCTGGCTCCTCTTCCATCCTCCATGACGACATCACAGAACTGGTGGATGTTAGAGACCTTGATCTCCTCCACCTTTGGTTTGAAGATGTCCCACAGATAGTCTATAGGGGTTTAGGTCTGGAAACATGGTTTGCCAGTTTAGCACTTTTACCCTTAGTTTCTCTAGCAAGGCAGTGGTCATTTTGGAGGCGTGTTTGGGGGCGTTGTTTTGCTGTAATACTGCCCTGCCCCCCAGAATCCAAAAGGAGGGGATCATACTCTTCGTCAGTATCTCATAGTAATATTTGGCATTCATGGTTACCTCAATGAATTATAGTTTCCCACAGCCAGCAACACTCAGGCAGCCCCAAACCATGACACTCCCAACACCATGCTTGACTGTAGGTAGGACACACTTTTCTTTGTATTGCTTACCTGGTTTCCACCACACTTGACATTATCTGAACTAAATAAGTTTATCTTAGTCTCATCACACCACAGTTCCAGTAATCCATGTCTGTAGTCTGCTTGTCTTCAGCAAACTGTTTTCAGGGTTTCTTGTGCATCATCAGAAGAGGCTTCCTTCTGGAATAACTGCCATGCAGACCAATTTGATGCAGTGTGCAGATTATGGTCTGAGCACTAAGAGGTGGACCCCCACCCTTGTAATAGCCTCGGCCATCTATATATAAAAAAATTGAAATTATCAGTTTGATATCAAAAAGGCAAATGTTTAACTAGAACCTTTCAATCTCTGGCACAGATAAATCTTACTAGGGCTGTATTCATACAATAATTTTTTCATGTCTGAAAAAAAAATAATTTTTCATCAGTGTGTTAGTCCGTTTTTATCTGGTTTTGGTCAGTATGTCCATAATATATTTTTACCATCTCTGTGTCACCCATTTCTGTTGTACACAAGAAGTATGGATGTTTCCAAAACTTATAGTAGAAGGCAGTGGAAATACAGACTGTAGGAAGTAGGTGGGAAAGTGCACCAATGCTGAATGAGTTATGTTTTAATTGGATCATCGGTCAACAAAAATGTCTGGTGTGCATTGTCCCATTGAATATAATGGTTTAGTGCTTTGTCAGAGAAGAAAGCAGTCATGAAACTGCAAACACTTGTGTAAAATAGGCCTAAGTAATAATAAGCATAAAGCAAAATGACTTTTCAAACCAAGCACAGAGCACAAAGCAAAATGACTGTTAAAATCAAGCACAGAGCACAAAGCAAAATGACTGTTCAATTCAAGCACAGAGCACAAAGCAAAATGACCAAACCAAACACAGAGCACAAAGCAAAATGACCAAACCAACCACAGAGCACAAAGCAAAATGACTGTTCAAACCAAGCACAGAGCATAAAGCTAAATGACTGTTCAAACCAAGCACACAGCAAAAGGCAAAATGACTGTTCAATTCAAGCACAGAGCACAAAGCAAAATGACTGTTCAAACCAAGCACAGGTGCTCACTGCACTTAAGGTGTAACCAAACATTTAAATGCACCTTCCCACCTACGTACTTTCCATCTACTTTCTCATTGGGTTCTTTAAAACCAGAGCTGACAATTAAGGAAGATGAGGGAAGACATAAATGGAAAACAAGTAGGTGGGAAGGTGCGTTGAACTGTTTGGCCACTCTAAGGCGGGCTTTACAAGTTGCAACATTGCTACCGATATATCGTCAGGGTCACGTCGTTAGTGATGCACATCCGGTGCCGGTAGCGACATCGCAACGTGTAAATTCTAGGTGCGACGATGAACGAGTGCAAAAGCATACAATATCGCTAATCTGTGTAACGTCGTTCATTTCCATAATGTCGGGTCGACCGTAGGTACGATGTTGTTTCTTGTTCCTGCAGCAGCACACATCGCTGTGTGTAAACCCGCAGGAGCGACAAACATCTCCTTACCTGCTTCCCGCAGTGCGGAAGGGAGAAGGTGGGTGAGATGTTATGTCCCGCTCATCTCCGCCCCTCCGCTTCTATTGGCCGGCCGATTAGTGACGTCGCGGTGACGCTGATGTGACTCCTCCCCCTTGAAGGAGTGATTGTTCGGCAGTCACAGCAACGTTGCCGACCAGGTGTGTGCGTGTGACGCTGCCGTAGCGATAATATTCGTTATGGCTGCAATCACCACATATCGCATGTGCGATGGGGGCGGGTGCTATCACACTGGACATCGCTAGCAATTGCTAGCGATGTCGCAACGTGTAAAGCACCCCTAACGGTGCACCAAGCAATTGTGCTTGGTTTGAATAGTCATTTTGTGTTACAGATTCCGTTTCAGCTAAAATTGTATTTTTGATACTTTTTATGGAACAACTTGACTAGATATGGAGATTTTCTTACCTTTAGAACTTTAATTTGTTTTTTAAAAATTGTAACTTTTGATTTTCAGCTCTTACCTTGACCATTTTGCAGCACATATTTCTTTAAAGGCACTCAATTACAAGAAATGCAATATCACATCTAGTTGTGGCAAACATTGACACAATGTATGGGAACTTCATTTACCGAAGGAAATTTTGGCTGTGGAAAAAAGTTACGAACAGAGTATTGATGGTTGATCTCAAGAATCTTCTACAACGGCATCAACCTTTGTGTTACCGACTGAGCAATTTATCATTCAGCTACGAAATATCACAGAGAAAAGGTGACCTCAATACAACTAAATGCTTTTTTTGTGCATTTATTGACTTAAATAGTCTGATATTTTGCTTGTTAGCTATCATTTAAAGGCAAAGAAGAATTGTATTGATTGCAATAATGTGAAAATTAACATGAAATTATTTGCAGACCTAACAAAATGTAATTTGCTTAAAGGGAATCGGTCAGCAGGTTTTTACTATGTAAGCTGAAGCCAGCATGCTGTAGGGGTTTAAAACAAAAAACAACTATGCCTCTCTTATCAGACTCCATGCTGATGTTTACTTAAACTAAAGGCTTTATCACTTGGTGATTATCATTGCTATGTCTATTTATATCTAGCTGGCTCAACATTCCCCCTTCTCTAATTTACACCTCACTGTCTCTATTGAGAGCATGGTGTGGGCGGGGACAGCTCCCTGGGCTCAGCTACATGACTAAGGTTAAACATTCTTGGTGATTATCATTGCTTTGTCTAGCTGGCTAGTGCACAGCAGTCCGGCACTCCCCCTCCTCTAATTGACACTTCATTGTCTCTATTGAGAGCCTGGTGTGGGCGGGGACAGCTCCCTGGGCTCAGCTACATGACTAAGCCTAAAAGTTCTTGGTGATTACCATTGCTATGTCTAGCTGGCTTGTGCACAGCAGTCCGGCGCTCCCCCTCCTCTAATTGACATCTTGACATCTCACTGTCTCTATTGAGAACCTGGTGTGGGCGGGGACAGCTCCCTAGGCTCAGCTACATGACTAAAGCTAAAAATTCAGATTGTGTCAGAACGTCTGCACTCAGTAATCTAAGTGATGCATTTGATTCAGAATCTCCTTACCTATATCATGCTGCTCTCGGATGAGGTAGCAAAAACCTGCTGACAGATACACTTTAAGATTTCAAAACAGTTTGATGTTATGATTGATACCGAAGGAGTTTTAGTATGTTTTTTTGCTATAAAACTTTAACATACTGAGCTTTCGTTACTGAACCCTGTAGATGTGTCAAGACATTCATATGTTGATGAGAACCTGTTACATTGATCATGATGTCTGATCTGTGGGATGCTTGTTACACAACAGAAAAAGCTGTGATGACTGATATATTGTTTGTTGGTAAGGCATTTAGTTTAGCTAGCTGGTATTTCGGGACTAGGAGTCCAATGGGTTGTCCTATTTCCTGATTGATGGCAATCCTTGAATGCCTTATCATACATTGAAGCTTAACAATCTGTGGGGGGGGGTGGAGAAGTGGCTCATAAGTGGAGAAAGAATCAAATTGGTAGAAGAAACATATATTAGAAAAATTATCCACATTCCCTTGTACAAACAAGGTTTGTTAAAAGGAAAATGACAATTCGAGAATCCAATCTGGAACACGGAGAGCTGGAAGAAAGTGACCTAGTCTGATCATTTTCATTTATCTTTATGGACAGCCTTGTTTGCATGTGTCACTTATCTGGAGAAAAAGATGGCAAAATTTAAGCCTGCATAGGCAAAGGGATGTATTGGGCAATGTCCTGATGGGAATCTTTGGATATTTTGATACCTCCTACCTATCTAAACTAAAGATCAGTGGATTACTTCACACAACCTTGGTCCAACCCCACTCCATAGTCCAGGTGTCACAAGGAGGTTTTTACAAACATTGCTGACTGTCATGGTGGTGTCAGGATCTATGAAGACTACACACTCTGCCTGCTGACTTCTCTGATGTCTGTGATTAGCACAGGGAGACACAGGCATCTTCCCACAGATTTTTAGTTCATAGGTAGGCTAGCAAAAGTTATTCTGTACTGGGCTGCTTCTTAGTCTCAGTTCATGACATGCTGTGGGGAAGTCAGTGGCTTTTCTCTTAAATATGCTGGTTGGTCTTTTCCTTTAATGCCAGCTATAGCTTCTCTAAACTGGTCTAGTGAACTGTAGAGAACTGTTGTGATCCAGATTAACTGTTGCTGTGATCGGTTGTCGTGTTAACCCTTATTGTCTTTTTGTTGCTGCCTTCCTTCTCTTGCTTTTTTCCTTAGTTTTTTACTGCTAGTTCCTGTGAGTTTGCAGTGGGTCTAAGTTTTTTTTCCCTGTCTGTCTTAATCTGTGTTGCCATCACACTCCTGCCCCCCTTCCTTCCCTGGGGGAACAGATTAGCTCTGATCAGGAGAATAGTAAGGCAGTGGACTCCAACATCTCCCATCAGGGGTAATCCAAAAATTGAGGATAGTCTAGGGTTGCCTTGGGTGAGG
The DNA here is from genome assembly GCF_048569485.1 of Anomaloglossus baeobatrachus. Classification (NCBI taxonomy): domain Eukaryota; kingdom Metazoa; phylum Chordata; class Amphibia; order Anura; family Aromobatidae; genus Anomaloglossus; species Anomaloglossus baeobatrachus. Next base: position 178,866,543 of record NC_134361.1, read on the forward strand.
GACATTATAGGAGCCCTCTTTCCCTAGCTATCCTATAGTCACATTGTGACAACAGATCAGTACTCTTTACCCATGGACAGGAGCTGCACAAAATTTCTGAGATTCCAGGTTCCTCAGTCCCACATTTGATTTGTGGCACAGGTAACGTCTCACAAGCCCAACTATTCATAAGCTGAGCTTGGGATCCCAAAGGGTAAGGAAAATTGTGTAGCTCACCCACAGCCAAAGAACACAGACATAGACCATGGACTTGGGTTGCATGAAGCAATCCACCTATCTCTAGCTGCAGACCATGATATCAGTATTCCCCAATGACAATGGCCATTTTCAGCAAAATATTGCAACATATTGCAAAAATTATTCAGGAACTGTTTGAGGAAGAAGATAAGAGTGTCGCGAGATATCCATAAATATGTTATTCAGTACAAACACTATTCTTTTCAATGTGTTTACGCCAGAAAATTGCCATAATTACATTGATAAATCTGAACCAATGTGTAATATAAAATGTAATGAGAAATATGATGACTGACAAAGCAGAATGCTGAAACCTAATAAGAACTGGATTCCAAAAAAAGGTAAACACCATTAGAAGCCACAATACCTTTTTTGAACAAATGACTTTTGAAATCTTTATTACCCCAAAGACGACCACAATATTTATAATTAAGTTCTACCTAGTGCATCTTGAACAAAAGTATATGTGGTTTACTGTAATGGCAAATTAGGCGGCATAGCACTGTGCATTAATGAGATCAGACCGGGGCTGTCTTACGCTTATCCTCTGGAAGAGGCAGACAGCTGAAATCATCAGCTCCATGTAACTTTGGAACACAGCAAATGGAAGCACATTGTTTAGCACCTAAATGTGTGAAAACTGTGACCTTGAATACATGTTATGTGTCATCCATGCATTCCCCTGGATGAGATTCACTGGTAATGATGACCAGTAGGCATTAAATCACTATAATCTATGATCTGTGCACACCTTCCAGCTTCCTCCAGCCCTAGCGTAGACAAACTACAAATATTGAAATACTATGATGCATTTCATATGGATCCATATAATAATAAATCCATATGTCATAAAATGCTTCATCAAATCCAATAGAGTATATCTTATCAATAGAGCAAATATATCAAGTAGAATTGAATTTTACGCGCATACTCATTACAGTTTATGTTGACATGTCCATTTTTTAGGGTTAGCATGGATGACAAGGGCCAATAGAAGTCTGAGTCCATGAAAAACACGTACGGTACATGGATGACTTCCGTGTGACATCCATACGACATCCGAGTGCTGTCTGACGTGGGCGGGGAAGGACGCCGCTGTGCTGCGCTCGCTAACGCTCGCGTCCGGCGCTGCTGCGGTGGCGGCTCTGTGGCTCGAGCGGTGGGCCGGATCCGGGGACTCGAGCGGCGCTCCTCGCCCGTGAGTGAAAGGGGGTAGTTTGGTTTGGGGATTTGGTCCGTGATGCCACCCACGGGTTGTGGTGAGGTTGGGCACCACCGCTGCTGGTGACGGGGATCACGGGGACGATGGCAGGGAGCAGCTGGGATGTTGTTTTCCCCCTCCGTGGGTAGGGGTTGGTGGTCCCGGGGCCCGGTGAGATGACGGGGACGCAGGGTTGGATGGGTGCAGGGTCGCCTGGACTGCGCAGCGCAGTGCCAGATGGCACGGTTGTACTCACTTAGCCACAAAGGTACGCAAAGTCTCTGGTAAACCAAACGGCTGGATGGACGGGTCCCGCAGCTGACTGCTGTAGTCTCTCCCAGACGGTTAGTGATGGCTGCCTTTCCCTGCACCTTTGTGTATGTTCGGTCCCGATGGATTCCCATCGGTAACCCGCTCCCCAGCGTATATATGTGCCGGAGGAGCCCTTTTGCCCGCAGGCTCTGGCCCTTGGAACTCTAGCTGTGGCGGTAGCTGTATTTCCTTTTGCTGGTCGGACAGTTGCCTTCAATCGGATCTTGGCTGTTAGGAAACCCCTGGGGTTCCGGTCACTGACGGATTTGACCTCTAATGGCGACTCCAAGCCTGGTTGGGGTCCGCAGGTCCTGCCTGAGTGTGCTGGCTTCACTTCGCTTCCCAATTCGGTACCGGCGGGCCACCGCCCATCCCCGGTCCTACGGTTCCGCATTGATCTGCCTCTCCTGCAGACGGCCACCACCGTCTATCAACCTTGCTCTAAGTGCCCGGGCCACACACCCGGACACGGTCAGTTTGCTCTTCCACTTCCACTTCACTCCTCACACTCTCCTAACTGTTCTCTACTCTCAACTGACTTCCTTCTCCCGCATCCAGGACTGTGAACTCCTCGGTGGGTGGGGCCAACCACCTGGCTCCACCCCACCTGGTGTGGACATCAGTCCCTGGAGGGAGGCAACAAGGATTTTGTGTCTGGCTGATGTGCCTGTCTCGGGGTGGGGGTGTGTGTTGTAGTACCTGTGACGACCTGGCTAGTCCAGGGCGCCACATGTCCATATGACATGGACCAGAATTAAATGCATTCAAGAAATAAAGATTTTTATGTATTAATGTTGTACAAAGATGAACAAGAGATAGAAATAGATAGATAGATAGATAGATAGATAGATAAATAGAATGGATAGATAGATAGATAGATAGATAGATAGGATAGATAGATTTTACAGCTATTAGCCAAATATATAAATAGTTAAAAACAACTTGGGGGTACCCTCATTTTTGATAACCAGCAAAGATAAAGCAGGCAGCTGGAGGTCGGTATCATCAGCCTGGGAAGATCCATGGTTATTTGGCCCTTCCCAGCCTAAAAATGCAGCCTGCAGCCGCCCCAGAATTGGCACGCCACATTAGATGCACCAATTCTGGAGGTTTGCCTCAGCTCTTTTCTAATGCCCTAGTACAGTGGTAATTGGGGTAATAGTTTATGGCATTGATGTCAGCTGTGTAGTGTCAGCCTTGGTGTTAGTAATAGAGAGGCATCTATCAGACACTCCGATTATTGACCTAGTAATCCAAAAAACAAGACACACACAAAAAAATTGTTTCAATAAACACTCCCCAAAACATTCCCTCATTTACCATTTTATTTAAAAAAAACCCATGCAGCTACGCCATAGTCCACCGTAGTCCACCAAATCCGTTGTAGTCCAAAAATGAGTATCTAAAAAAAACCACAAACCCAGAGAAGATAATTCACCACTTTATTCAAAAGAAAAAAAATAATTTCCAGCTGGTCCAATGTAGTGCTGGGATTTTGATGAACAAAGTCTACAGAGCATCGTTCTGACTGTCTGTAGACTTTGCTTACAGGCAATTCCGGGTCACACTACAATTTATGTGACTCAGCGCTTCTGATGAGCGGTGACATCAGTAACGTTGCCTGTTCAGGGTCACCGTGTCACCAGATCACTCCGTTTCAGTCTGCGCTGTGTGTCAGACTCAGTGCCTTTGAACAGCAGTAACGTTTCCAGTGTTAGAGCTCATCAAAGGTGCCAGGTCCCACGTAGAGCAGCGTGACCTGGAATTGCCTGTAAGCAAAGTCTATGGAGTGTCAGAACAGTGCTCCATAGATTTTGCTCGTCAGAATCCCCAGACTACATCAGATCAGCTGGGATTTTTTTTTTCTTTTTAAAAATGCGTAGTGCATAAAAGTTGGCAATGATACTTACCTGTCTACTTTGTGCAAGCAGTAAAGTTTGCTAAGGAGGGATAATGCTATGGGGTTATTTTTCATTGGTAGGCTTAAGCCCTTTTAATTGCAGTTAAAGAAAATTTTAAAGGGAGTCTGTCACCCCAAATATACACTTCAAACTGACCACATAGCTTCTGCATACCAAGACATTTTGGACAATTGTAGCTTCCAACTTTGTGGGAACAGTTTGGGAGAGGTCATTTGCAATTCCAGCATGGATGTGTCCCAGTGCATGAAGCAAGGTCCTTAAAGGCATGTATATTATGAAAATATTATATTTGTAAAATAGTATATTTGTAAAATAAATTAGATCAATATCTTAAAAGATAACTGCTGCTGCAAATGTGTTTGTAATGAGACACAGTTCAGTTCTGCTGTGCTGTGTTAGTTATAATCACACACAGCTCTGCAATGTGATCAGAAGAGCAGAGTGCGGCCATTACATATCACAATAGTAACTCCCGTTATCACTTAAAATAAGCTTTGGAGGAAGACTCTCAGGGAGATATGTGCCCGCCCTATGGATTTTAATAGATCATTTACGTCTTTGGAAAGCTGTGGATTCATTTGGATTAAGACATCAACTTGGAAATATCAATGTATCTTTTTTTTTTTTTTAATTATTTAAATAAATAATTTAAAAAGCCAGCATGTGGTCCCCCCTCCAATTTTGATACCCAGTCAAGATAAAGCCGACAGCTGGGGGCTGGTATTCTCAGGCTGCAGAAGCCCATGGTTATTGGGCCTCCCCAGCCTAAAAATAGCAGCCCACAGCAACTCAGAATTGTTGCAGCCATTAGAGCTGACAATTCTGGGCTTTACCCTGTTCATTCAAATTGCCCTGGTTCAGTGGCAAACAGGGTAATATAAGGGATTAATGACAGCTCTGATTTGTCAGCTGCCATAAAGCCCTAGATTTGCAATTGGGAGCAGTCTATGAGATCCCCCATTACTAATCCTGTAAGTATAGAAAAAAAAAGTTATAAACACCCAAAAAATCCTTTATTTGAAAAAAATATACACACCCTCTTTCATCCCTTTATTAACCCCCGAAAAACCCTTTCAGATCTAACGTAATCCACACATTTGTTTTCAATCACATGGGTGACATCTTTGTGCTATCCATTATTTATTTATTTTTTTATTATTTGGTGACATTTCCCTATGCACCTCATGATTAATATAAAACTAACACAATAAACAATATATATTAAAGAAATATTCTGGTTTCAACAAATAAAGGTTATTTGTGGAGCAGTCTATGATTTTTCACTGTACTTTGTGTATCTATTCTCTGTGCTTTTCCAAGTCTCTGTTTGCAGTCATTCAATAGCATCTTTTGTTTACTTTCCAGTGGATAAAAACCTATCCTGATCACAGGGTTTAACTTTTCATTGCACAAAGATTAACTTGTTAAATGTTTTCTTAGACACAATGTAAATTCTTGATCACAAGCTTTGTGATGTTTTGTTAGTCTACTCTTCAATACATTTTTTAAGGACACAAGGGATGCAGAGGAGAAAATGTTATTTTTTTTCCGGAACACTTTCACTCTGACATTTTTAAAAATGTCAAACCATTTTTATTGATCTGTACGCAAATTAGAAAAAATTGCAGAAGGTTCAAAACCATTAAAGATTACTCTAAAAGTGCTGAACAAATTTACCCAATCACGTATAGATCATTTTACTTGTCAATGTCAGCTTAGAATTGTCATATAGGGATCATTTAGCTAAAAAATATTAATCAGCATCAACTCTTACAATGTAGAATAAGTAGACCTACCAGTCTTAGGAGTAGATGGGTCTTCAGATAAATTTATCGTTGAGAAGATATTGTTTTGAAAATCCTACTTGCTAATACACTGGTTTTCTACTTTTGGGGAACCCCTACATATAGCCTCAAACTAATAGAAAATAAATTAAAGGGGTTCTTCTGGACTATTTTGTGTTTGTTTTTTTACTTTTGGCCTAAGAACAAACAGGCAAGTATTGGTAGTTGCTAACTATCTGCCTGTTCTGCAAGGTGAAGATCTCTGCCGGCACAGAGCAGTCACAGACCATGTCTGTTGGCAACTCAGTGACGTCCGCTGATGTCACATCGACAGAGCAGCAGTTTTTCTTCCACTCTGCTCTGTTGGCAGGCCACGACTGCTGACATCATCCTAATTGCAGGAAGATGTTGTCACAATGACTTTGGGATAGTGGGGAACTGGGGCACCTAAGCTGTATTTCAAGCTAGGGGATCTTATCCTACCCCTAATCTCATGGATACTCCTATTGATGGGGATGCCTGAGTTTCCTTCCTGGCCCTGATCCTGATCAGTCCTGATCTGATTCCCCCTTGCTCTCCCCTCAGAGAGAGATGGAACAGGAGTGTGTAGAAACCCACTGAACAAGGCAAAGGTAAACTAAAACTCTGTCACACAGCCCATACACACAAAAGTAGAGCCTAACTGCAGGAAGCCATTGTTACAATGACTTTGGAATAGCGAGGAACTGGGGCACCCTAGCTGTCCCTCAAGCTAGGGAACCCTATGTTGTCCCTAATCTCAGGGATACTCTTAATTGTGGAGATGCCTGAGTCTCCTTTCTGGCCCTGCTCCTGATTAGTCCTGATGTGACTCCCCTTTGCCCTTCCCTCAGAGAGAGTTGGGACAGGAGTGTGTAGAAACCCTCTGATAAAGGCAAAGGAAAACCAAAACTCTGTCACGCAGCACGCACACACAAGCATAAAGGCAATAAGGGATTCAGGAGGACAAGTGCAAAACAACAGGCGTAAACTCCATAGCCAGCCCAAGCAATAGGCATAACTAAAGCACAACTTTCACTAGAGAGTCTGGAACACCACACCTCACATACCAACATAGAATAAACTATAGCTGGCATGGATAGAAGGATTCCACCAGTATCAATAGGAGGGAAGCAGATGTGATGGGTTTCCTCACAATATGTTTTTAAAGGAGCAAGCAGACTAGCAGAGATTAACTCTTACTAGCCTGCCTATGAAGACAGAACACAGCAGATCGACACCCGAGTCTGCGTGTGTTGATCCCATACAGTGCAGACACCACAGAAACCATCAGGAAGAGTGTCAGAATCTGCAATTTGACCAGAGCCCAATGATTCCATGACAGTTGGCGAAATGTATGCAAAACTCCGTGTGACAACCATCAATCAATCACTTTGATGTTGGCAATCACACACTGTCAACAGACCAGCCCCCGAAGAGGTAGAGCAGCTCTGTTGAAGTGAAGCAGCAGAACCACTGGCAGGAGCAGTCTGTAACCATTCGGAGCTAGCATTGCTTAGAAAAGGCAGATAGTCATCAACTACTTACCGGTTAGTTTTAAAGTTTATCATTAAAAAATAAAATTGTCCCAAACAACCTCTTTAAGTACTTCTGGATTACACTTAAGGCCGCTTTACATGCTGCGACATCGCTAAAGCGATGTCGTTGTGGTCACGGAATTCATGACGCACATCCGGCCGCATTAGCGATATCGTTGCGTGTGACACCTATGTGTGATCGAAAATCATCGCAAACACGTGCAAAATCGCTAATCGGTGACATGCCCCCCTATTCCCAATTATCGTTGCTGCTGCAGGTACTATGTTGTTCGTCGTTCCTGCGGCAGCACACATCGCTATGTGTGACACCGCAGGAAGAGGAACCTCACCTTACCTGCGGCCGCCGGCAATGAGTAAGGAAGGAGGTGGGCGGGATGTTCGTCCCAATCATCTCCGCCCCTCCGCTTCGATTGGTTGGCCGCTTAGTGACATTGCTGTGACGCCGAACGAACCGTTCCCTTAAAAAGAGATGATGTTTGTAACCGAGAGGTTACTCTTAGGATTAAGCGGGCCACGAACAAGGAACGAGACCAGACTAGGTTTAAATGCAAACTCTTTATAACCCGATAAGGGAAACGGGAAGTGGAACTAGTATGGAAAATCAAATATCTACACAAATGAATGTACAAACACCCGGTTAGTAAACCAGGATAAGTGTGCTGATCTAGGGACCGATTCCGACAGGACAGGAACCACCAGGACTCAATTTACCTAACTGGGAAGTCCAGGAAAGAACTAGAAGGTGTAGATCACTGGGTATATTAAGGAGCTGTCCCTAGACCAACACACCAATTAACAATCTTAGCTCAATCTCTATCCACGACCCTTCCCCCACACATATGAACAAACAGGAAAGTACCCCAGAGTTCAACACCTGCTAGCAGTGATACACAGTAATTAAGGTTCAGCTTTGCAGCGGTGACTGCTGCGTGTTATACTCATGTTGGTGCCAAAACCACTACCGCATACAGTAAGTGTGCACACTTGCCCGGAAAAATAGAAAGAGACCTGCAGGGCCTGAACTCAGGACTTACAATACCAACGGATAGATCTGGGAAGTTCTTTGATACAAATGGTATCAGACAGCTTTCTTTATCGCTTCATTGGGGGACACAGATACCATGGGTTGTATGCTGCTGCCACTAGGAGGCGACACTAAGCAAAACAAGGAAAACTCCTCCTATGCAGTATACACCAACTGCATACCAACCCACCAACTGGCAATGATTCCTCAGTTTAAGCTTAGTGTCCATAGGAGGTGGACACACTTGGGGCTGCTCTCAGGTTTGTATTTTTAATATTTTCCTTTTCGTTTCAGACACAGCTCGTCGGGCGACAGGGTGTAATCGCTCACCCTGCTCTCCTCCCTAGAGACCGGTGGCACAGAAGTGGGGTCCGTCCGCCACTTCCGTTGTCCTCCGTGTCTGTCTGGCAGGACCCTACCCCCCTAACACTCTCAAGACTGTTTGGGGGGCATCCGCACAGAGGGACAGGCGGATGGTCCTTGCCCCCCTCCCCCTGCATGCTCGCCCTCCACAGCCGGCCTGATCAGGGAGGGGAGACGAAAAATCACACTGGAAGATACCCGTCTCCCTATATCGTTCCCAGGAGGCCAGGATCAAGGAGGACTATCAGCCATCGGGACAGGTACCCATCCCTTGTCCCGGGTCATGGGGGGCTCCGTTTAAAGAAAAAAAAAAAAAAAGGGGAAAAGAAAGGATTAGGATCCATAGGATTAGCTTACCCCGGGTGAGCTCCCCTTTAGACAGGCTCTGCTCCCTTCTCTCCCTCCCGTCCTCGGCGCTATTCACCGGCTCCCCCTGCGGCCTCATCCCTAATTTAGCCCCCGGCTTCTCTCCGGCCTAGCTCCCGTCCGGCCACGCCCCCTCCCGGCCGGCCCATCGCGCGAGTCCTTGCTTCCCAGCAGGCCGGCCCGCTCCAACAGCCATTCCCAGCAGGCCTTTGCGCGCCCTTTTCTAACCATTCACGGGCCTTCTCTCTCTCAGCCAATCCCTGCAGTCCTTCCCTCTGCAGCGTGCCGCTTTTTCGCGCTCCTTTCCTGCTCCTCTCCCAGCCCGGACACCCTCAGCAGCGCCATTACAGCCCTGCGATCCCTCTGTGCGGCGGCAGCAGCATTCCAGGTGCAGCCTCCGACCTCGTACCCTGCAGCTCCCCGGAGCCCCCACCTCTGCTCCCTCAGCCTGCAGCTTCAGACAGGACACAGCGCCAGCACACACAGGACGCCAGAATCTGGGTAAGCTCTGTCACTGGGAGGCAGCTCCTTCCCCAGTACCCATCCACCTGGCATCCTCTGCTCTGTTTCTTCTCTCTCTCTCTCTCTCTCCCTGCTGTCCCATGTCCAGCACAAGAGCGACCCGCTCTCAGCCACAGGCCATAGTACTTCACTTCGCCTGCACCTCTTGTCTAAAAAAGTTTCCCTCAGGGCAGTCCTCCCCCATCTGCCTAGCCTGAAGCACCCCTAGCATGACTACTACGGAGCCCCCCACCGCCCGTAACGAGGACTCGGCCCCCACACTTGAGTGGGCCACAGCTCTCTCTCAGTCGGTGGATAACCTAACTAAGGTATCTCAAACCTTAGTTTCAGCCATAGAGCGTCTGCCCGCCTCCACCTCTGGAGTCCCCCCGGTGACCCAGAGCGAGTCTGAGCCCGCAGCGCCACCAGCCCGGCAGGGCAGAACACACAGGAGGTCTAGGAAGCGGTCCTTCTCGGGGTCATCCTCCAGCATCCCTAGCCCCTCTATGGCCTCCAGAGCAATACGCTCTCTGTCTCCTACCTCATCTGCGGCAGCCCCAGATTCGGACCAGGACCCTTATTCTCACTCCGATCTAGACTCTGAACATATCTCCAAGCTGACCAGTATGATGGACAGTCTGGTCCTTGCCGTCAACCAAACCCTAGAGGTGATGGATGTAGATCCGGCTCCTACCAGTCAATCGGTCCCTTTCAAAAGGGCCAAGAAACTGCCAAGAAGCTTTGGCAACCATAGGGAATTTGAGGACGTTTTCTCTAGACAGTGGGAACATCCCGACAAGCGTTTCCAGAGGCGCAAGCGGGCACAGGTCCTTTATCCCTTTCCACCGGAACTTCTTCAGAAGTGGTCGGTGTCTCCTTCAGTGGATCCTCCGATCTCCCGACTTTCATCCAGTACCACCCTGCCGCTTTCTGATGGCACCTCCCTTAAGGATCCCTCGGACAGGACCATAGAATCCTTAGCCAAGTCGGGCTTTGAAGCCTCCGGCTCCGCCATCACTCCAGCCTTTGCATCCACCTGGGTCTCCAAGGCTGTCTCCGCCTGGGCAAAGCTCCTTTGGCGTGGTATCCTGGCTAAAGCTCCCAGACCCGAGCTGGGAGATCTCGCAGATCAGATCGCACATGCCGAAAAGTATCTAGTTGCTGCGTCCCTCGACTCTGCTGCTTCCGCAGCCCTGGCAGCCGTCAACATTACTGCAATCCGCAGAGCCTTGTGGCTTAAAGCGTGGAACGCGGACTCAGCATCCAAAAAGTCTCACTCCAGTCTTCCCTTTTTTGGTGCCAGACTCTTCGGAGAAAAGCTGGACAAGATCATCTCTGAGGCTACTGGGGGCAAAAGTACCTTCCTTCCCCAACGAAAGATCCCCCGTGCCCCCCCCAAACGACGGGTTTTTCCCTTTCGTCCCTTTCGTCAATTTTCTACCAACACCAACACACGTCGGGAGCGGTCGCCAGCGTGTCAGGAGAGACGGAAGCCCTCATTTAAGGCAACACCCCACTGGCGTTCCTGGCGTTCCCGTGGCCAGCAGTCCAAGACCTCCAGCTCCAGATCCAACAGATTCTCCTCCGCATGACTGGGCTCCCATTCCCGGATCCTCATCCAGGGTCGGCGGTCGCCTCCGCATGTTCAGAAGCGCGTGGCTTTCTGTGATAGACGACGCCTGGGTCCGAGACGTCGTCTCTCACGGCTACAAGATAGAGTTTTCTTCTATCCCACGCTCGCGCTTCGTCAAGTCCAAACCCCCCAAGGATCCCTCTCTCACCAAGGGATTCTTCACAGCCATCCAGTCCATGCGAGACTCTGGGGTCATCACCCCCGTCCCCCCTCAAGACAGATTCCGGGGTTTTTATTCAAACCTTTTTGTTGTCCCGAAGAAGAATGACACAGTCCGTCCCATTCTGGACCTGAAGCGCCTCAACAGGCGGGTCCGTCTCCGTCGATTCCACATGGAGTCTCTGCGCTCAGTGATAGCATCCCTGGAACCCAGGGAGTTCCTTTGTTCGGTGGACATCCAGAACGCCTATCTCCACATCCCGATCTTTCCACCTCATCAGAGATTCTTACGCTTTGTGGTTCAGGAGCAACACTTTCAATTCACAGCTCTCCCATTTGGGCTCTCGACAGCTCCCAGAGTCTTCACCAAGGTGATGGCAACTGTCATGGCTATTCTTCGGACCCGGGGAATTCTAGCCATCCCATACCTAGACGACATTTTAATCAAGGCTCCCTCGGCGTCGGAGTGCCGCGACAGCCTCAACATCACTCTGGATACGCTAGACCGTCTCGGCTGGTTGATCAACAGACCAAAGTCATCTCTGATCCCGGCTCAACGCATCTCATTCCTCAGCATGATCTTCGGCACCGCACAGGCGAAGGTTCTTCTGCCCAAGGACAAGCTCTCAGCTATCCTCAGGGGGATTTGGAATCTCCAACGCGCACCCCGTTGCTCTCTTCGGTACTGCATGAGCATTCTCGGAAAAATGGTGGCGTCAATGGAAGCAGTGCCCTACAGTCAATTCCATACTCGCCCTCTTCAGGGTCTCCTTCTAGCAACATGGGACAAGTCTCTTCACTCCCTGGATCGACCAATCGCGCTCCCTCCTCGAGTCAGAGAGTCATTGGAATGGTGGAAACGCTCTCCCCTCATCCTCCAAGGGAGATCATTTCTTCCTCTTCGATGGAAGGTCATCACGACAGACGCCAGCCTGCTAGGCTGGGGAGCCACATTCCAAGACCTTACAGTTCAGGGTCGCTGGACCGAGCCGGAAACCAAGCTTCCCATAAACATCTTGGAACTCAGATCAGTTCGCCTGGCTCTCCTTCACTGGGAGTCCCTGCTTCTAGGACACCCAATTCGGGTACAGTCCGACAATGCGACCACTGTGGCCTACATAAACCATCAGGGCGGAACACGCAGCCGAGCGGCGATGAAGGAGGTATCTCAAATCCTCGACTGGGCCGAACAGAACATCCCAGCGATCTCAGCGGTCCACATCCCGGGAGTGGACAATTGGGCCGCCGAGTTCCTCAGCCGAGAAGGACTCGACGCGGGAGAGTGGTCCCTCAATCCCAGAATCTTCCAGCAGATCTGTTCCAGGTGGGGGAGCCCCGACGTGGATCTCCTGGCCTCTAGGTGGAATCACAAGGTGCCCCAGTTTGTCTCCAGGGCAAGAGACCCACTGGCGCTCGCAACGGACGCCCTAGCGATTCCCTGGTCGCAGTTCTTTCTGCCGTACTTCTTTCCTACGCTTCCGCTTATCCCCAAATTAGTCAAGAAGATCAAATGGGAAGGCGTACCGGTGATTCTCGTGGCCCCAGATTGGCCCCGTCGCCCGTGGTACTCAGAACTCGTGCACCTTCTCGCCGACGTTCCGTGGAGACTTCCAGACGTCCCGGACCTTCTCACTCAGGGACCTTTTCTTCACCAGAATTCACAGTCGCTCAATTTAACGGCATGGCTGTTGAAGCCGCAGTACTAACTTCTTCGGGATTCTCAGAAAGGGTCGTCCAGACAATGACTAAAGCACGGAAGCCTTCCTCTTCCCGCATCTACCACCGTACGTGGAAGGCCTACTTTCGCTGGTGTGAAGCTAACCAGGTCACAGCCATGATCTTCTCCTTACCAGTTCTGTTGTCCTTCCTGCAGTCTGGTCTGGATGCAGGGTTGACACTCAGCTCTCTCAAGGGGCAAGTGTCTGCTCTTTCCATTCTCTTCCACAAGAGGATTGCCTCTCGCTCACAGGTTCGCACATTCATCCAAGGGGCCGCTCATTCGGTGCCCCCCGTTCAGCCTCCTGTGGAGCCCTGGGACCTCAACCTAGTTCTGTCCGTTCTTCAGCATACCCCCTTCGAACCTATGCAGGAGGTGTCTCTAACATTCCTTTCTTGGAAGGTCGCCTTCTTAGTTGCCATCACGTCAATCAGGCGGGTATCTGAACTAGCGGCGCTTTCCTGCCGCTCTCCCTATCTCGTCTTCCACCAGGATAAGGTAGTCCTCCGGCCGGTTCCGTCCTTTCTGCCCAAGGTGGTCTCCCCTTTCCATCTCAACGAGGACATTGTTCTTCCCTCCTTCTGCCCGAACCCTTCTCACCCTCGTGAGATTCTTCTCCACAAGCTGGACTTGGTCAGAGCCCTCCGGCTGTACATTTCCAGGACGTCTCATTTCAGACAGTCGGATTCCCTATTTGTGCTTCCATCCGGCCCGTGCAGAGGCCTACCTGCCTCCAAGTCCTCCATTGCGCGATGGATCCGCTCTGCCGTGCTAGAAGCCTACCGGGTAAGAGGGAGAACGCGCCCACTCATGATTACGGCCCATTCCACCACGGCGGTGGGAGCCTCTTGGGCGGTCCGTCACCACGCCCCAGCGTCGCAGCTTTGCAAAGCGGCCACCTGGTCTTCGCTCCACACCTTCACAAAGTTCTACAGGGTCCACACTTTTGCATCCTCTGATGCGAGCCTCGGTAGACGAGTTCTGCAAGCTGCAGTGGACCGAGGTCAGCCCTGAGAGTAACATTAGACCCACCCGTGGGACTGCTTTAGGACGTCCCATGGTCTCTGTGTCCCCCAATGAAGCGATAAAGAAAAGTAGATTTTGGGTACTCACCGTAAAATCTCTTTCTTGGAGCCTTCATTGGGGGACACAGCACCCGCCCTTGTGTTGGACATATGTTACTGTTGAATGTTGAGTTTAATGTTCACTTCTGTAAGATTGTTCGTTCTTTACTTGTTGTCTCCTATTGCTTTCTCACTAACTGAGGAATGATTGCCAGTTGGTGGGTGTATACTGCATAGGAGGAGTTTTCCTTGTTTTGCTTAGTGTCGCCTCCTAGTGGCAGCAGCATACAACCCATGGTCTCTGTGTCCCCCAATGAAGGCTCCAAGAAAGATTTTACGGTGAGTACCCAAAATCTACTTTTCGGCTCCGCATCAGTTATCTATGGTATTGGCAATCATGGTGACAGATCACCTCAGGGCAGAAGCCATAGTCTGATAGGAAGGCCTCTGGAACAGATCACCTTAAGGCAGAAGTCACAGTCTGATAGGAAGGTCTCAGGTATGGATCACCTCAGGGCAGAAGTCAGGTCTGGTAGGAAGTCCTCAGGAACGGATCACCAGGACAACCACTTCGCTCACAGTTCTCTCTCTGGTAGCTGTTTATATACACCGCCAGGCAGCTGCATGACCTCTGCTCACACAGCAGTCGTCAGGCTCTCTCTCACACTCTAGGTCTGCTCGCACAGAGGAAACACTGCAGCTGGCTCATCAGCCCTCTCAGAGATGAGTGCTATGATACATTGTCAGCTCTGCTATGCAGGCAGGAGGCTGAAATTTCCCTGTAAGTCTGACCACCATACCAGTCCCAATTACAGGGAAATCAGCAATGAAAAGATTGTATTAGTTTGTTAAAATGCCTTTTAAGAAATTGTGGGTGGAACAGTGTGTGAAATAAATTAAAAAATAAAACAAGAGAAAATATACAATGAAAACCATAAAAAAAATAAAAAAGATACTTCCAGTGTAACATTCGCAACCAGTGTAGAGGCAGCAAGTGGGAGTAGTGAACCCACTGGACCACAGGGGGACCCAGGTTTACCCTGCAGTGGCAGGGGCCTAACTAACCACGTACTGCGAAGCGGACGTCAGGTACCACTCCCAGGGTAGTGTCTGGGACTGTGACAGCTGACAATCAGGATAGAAGATGGACTCAGGTATGGCCACAGGTGTACTAGGCAGGTACAGGCAGGTTGGCTGAGGTAGACAGGTAAGTGGGTACGGACAGGACTGGTGGGCATGGCAGGGACGAATAAATATGGGAAGGCAGGTATAGGTGATGGACAGAGAGATAATGGAACCTGACAACTAGCTAGCAGACAGACAGACAAACTAACCAGAGACATTGCACAGGCACCTCCCCAATGGGAGGGCGCCTTAAATATGTACCGCCTCCGTGTCAGCGGCCGAGCCGCTTGGACCCGGAACCGCGGTGGCTTGAGGGGTCTCCGGACCCGGGGGGTCGCACGGACACTCGAAGTGAAAAGGGGGGATATGTACAAGGGGTTTAGAAGTTCGTGATGCCACCCACGGTGCGTGGTAAGATGGAGTACCACCGCTGCTGTGGGGCGAGCCCGGTGGCGGTGGTATGGCAGCAAGGTGTTTAACCCCTCCGTGGGTAGGGTTTTTTTCCCCGGGGCCCGGTGGTGGTGGTAGTGAAGGGGTGCTGTTGGGGAGGAAAGAGTTTTCTGTGTACTCACTCAGTCCAAGAATACTGACACCGACAGCTTGTAAACCAGAATTGTGAGCACCGCTGCAGCAGGGAGCTCGCTCACGTGGATCCGTGCCCCTTGGTGTTGCTTGTTAGCCTGTGACCTTTTCCGTGGCACACTCTTCACTATTTGGACCCTATAGTGTAGAACTAGTCAGGTCCCGCTCACCAATATGGCTAACGGAATGAACTTGCTCTCAGGGTTCACGCTTCGGGTTTTCTGAACTATGTATTGGGAAAGTCTTATCCCCTCGTTGCACTAGTACCCCAATTTTGGAGCGGGTGGAGGATGAATCTTGAAGACTTCACGCTCGTCGGGTAAATTACCGGGCTGCGTAAAGCTACTTCCCGGCCTAGAGTCCACATACCCCGTCATGCCCTGGCCCTTGCCCGGAAATGGCTCAAGGCCGCCGGCTGCCCTCCTTGGCAGATCCGTGCCCCTTGACACAATCCCCTGCAACCGGGGTTTCAGCTCCTACCAGGCCCAGACCAACATCTGCCACCTAGTAACTGAGGAGCCCAGCTCCTAACTTCCTCCGACTAACGTGTGACCTCTCCTCTCAGGAGTCACCACTTAACTGAACTGCTCCTGACACTTCTGACCCTCCCTTACCAACCCCCCAAGTGGGCGGCCCTATTCCCTTCAGGCTACCCATTGGTGTGTCTGGTGAGTGTGGCGCAGAGTGTTTCTGTGTTTCTAGGGTTTTGACTAGCTTATTCTTAGCAACACCGAAGGACAGGGATCCGTAACCAAGGAGGATGCGGATACTGTGTAGCAGGGCAGATTGCACAATACCCTGTGACGACCTGATAGTCCAGGGAGTCACAAATACACAGTACCTCTCAGCCATAGGCTGAGAGGCATTTCCAGGAAATGGCGCACCAACCCTTTAAGAGGAGGGCCGGTGTGCACGCGCATGCCTTCAGCGCAGTCCCAGCAAGCCTGTGCAACATGTACAGACCCCGGGAGAGAGGGAGGCAGATGAGCACATGCGCGACCAAGGAGCTGTGACGCCGGGCACAACAAGACAGTGGCGGTGAGTAAGTTGATGATCCTGCCACCGCCACCATTAAAAAAAGATTTACTATATACAGTAAAAATAATTTCTATGGAAAGAGGAACAAAATGAAACAGAATATTGGCAGTCATTTGTGGTCATAAAAAATACGTAAAAATAGACACATATTTCTTATTTTTCTTTATATTATCCTCCTGATATCAGCAAAAGACAAATGAATATGAAAAGTTACATAAAAAGGAAGCCTCATATTTTAAAAGGCAAAAATTATTTTAATATCTTTATAAGAAAGTTTTTAGAGCTGTTAGATGTGCCTGGTCAGGAAAGCGGGAACTTGGCCCAGCCATGATCTGGTTAAGGATGATTTCTCCCTACATCCATCACCAGGATATGTTATTAAAGTCTGATCAGTGGGGGTCCAACTACTGCGAAATCCATCAATAGCTAGAATGACTTGAAGAGCCACTCCACGTTGGCTTTTGTTTGTTTTCCTCAGCTTTCTTTCAGAGGTCACATCGTCAGCAATGGACTCTAATTGGCCAAGTTATGATAACCAATGCTGACGTGGCATATCACATATCTCTTTGTCGTACTGTTTTGGAGGTCACAGTGGTCAAAGCTCCACGGTCAGGATATTGATGGTACAACAAGAAAAAAACCCAGAAATGTCTTTAGTGACACAACCCTCACAGTCCAGACATAATATATTAAAGAAGTTTTCTTCAACCCTATTAATGATGTGAGATGGCTCTGTGGGGGCCGGATCATCACTTCCAGGACTCCATGTTCTTCTTTACTCTGTAGATAGTTCTTAATTAAATTGCCTATATGTTTGGGGTCGCTGTCCTGCTTCAGAATAAATTTTGAGCCAATCAGACGCCTCCTTGATTGTACTACATGATGGATAAGTGTCTGCCTAAGTTTAAGAATATTGGGGATACCATTAATCTTGACCGAATCCCTAACTCCATTTTCTAAACTGCTGCCACAAACTTGTAAGGACCCTCGACCATGCTTTTTTGTTTCCTGCAGACATTCATTATTGTACCACTCTCCAGCACTCCAGATAACAAAATGTCTTCTGTTACAGCCAAATATTTAGAATTTTGACTCCAGCTGCCGTGGTCGACCATTGCACCTATAGTCCTTAACATTGTCCATTTTTGTGTCCTCAATGCTGAGAAATTACGCAACAGTGCCATCAAAGTTTGATTGGCTCTAGTTGTCTTCTGCAGTAGGACAATGATCCCAAATATACAGCCAATGTCATTGAGAACTATGTTCAGTGTATAGGAGAACAAAAAGTCCTTCAAATGATGAGCCGGCGCCCAAAGAGCCCTGATCTCACATCATCCAGTCTCTATAGGATCACATGAAAAGAGAGAAGGATCTGCAGAAGCCTCACACACAGAAGATCTGTGGTTAGTTGTCCAAGACGTTTGGAGCAACTGTCCTGCCGCGTTCCTTCAAAACCTGCGTGTGTTACACTAGGTACGAGGAAGTACAAAGCGAATAGAGAAAGGGAAGGGAAACCTTGTGTCTAGGGAAAGGGGAAATGGTAACCCCCTGACCAAACCTACCTCTGGCACCTGGCTTCCCTCACCACCATAGATAGGTTCCGTACCTATGCTCCGAGCTGGATACCTCACCCTGGCTGATTCTGAAATAGGTCTAGATAGGGAATGGATGGGTTAAGCTCAAGGAGAGGAACTGCAACAACCACAAAGTTTCACAAGATGCATACAAGTTGACTGCTTGCCCTGAAGACTTAAGGCTACTTTACACACTGCGATATCGGTCCCGATATCGCTAGTGTGGGTAGCCGCCCCCATCTGTTGCGCGACACGGGCAAATCGCTGCCCGTGCCGCACAACATCGCCCAGACCGGTCACACATACATACCTGTCCGGCGACGTCGCTGTGACGGGCGAACCGCCTCCTTTCTAAGGGGGCGGTCCGTGCGGCGTCACAGCGACATCACTGAACCGCCGCCCAATAGCAGCGGAGGGGCGGAGCTGAGCGGGACATAACATCCCGCCCACCTCCTTCCTTCCGCATAGCGGCCGGGAGGCAGGTAAGGGGAGCTTCCTCGTTCCTGCGGCGTCACACGCAGCGATGTGTGCTGCCGCAGGAACGAGGAACAACCTCGTTACTGCTGCAGTAACGAGATTTGAGAATGGACCCCCGTGTCGCCGATTAGCGATTTTGCATGTTTTTGCAACGATGCAAAATCGCTTATCGGTGTTACACGCAACGGCATCGCTAATGCGGCCGGATGTGCGTCACGAATTCCGTGACCCCAACGAGTTCGCATTAGCGATATCGCAGCGTGTAAAGCCCGCTTAAGGCGGGCTTTGCACGTTGCGACATCGCAAGCCGATGCTGCGATCTTGCACGCGATAGTCCCCGCCCCCGTCACAGGTGCGATATCGTGTGATAGCTGGCGTAGCGAAAATGATCACTACGCCAGCTTCACATGCACTCACCCGCTCTGTGACCGTCTCTCTGGCCGGCGACCCGCCTCCTTCCTAAGGGGGCGGGTCGTGCGGCGTCATAGCGACGTCACACGGCAGGCGGCCAATAGCGGCGGAGGGGCGGAGATGAGCAGGATGTAAACATCCCGCCCACCTCCTTCGTTCCGCATATCCTACGGAAGCCGCAGTGACGCCGGTAGGAGATGTTCCTCGCTCCTGCAGCTTCACACACAGCGATGTGTGCTGCCGCAGGAACGAGGAACAACATCGGACCATCGCGTCAGCGTAATTATGGATTACGCCGACGCTGCACCGATGATACGATTACGACGATTTTGCGCTCATTAATCGTATCATCTAGGCTTTACACAGTACGATGTCACATGCGATGCCGGATGTGCGTCACTTTCAATTTGACCCCACCGACATCGCACCTGCGATGTCGTAGTGTGCAAAGCCCGCCTTAGGGTATTAGACCTATCACCAGCACAAAGTGAGAGGGAATGAGGGTATTTAAAGATACAAAGGCAAGTGCTGAAGATTAACAGCTGAAAAGGGAAGGAAACCAGCAGGGTCCTAAAGGCAAAGGGATAAGTTCCAAGCAGCAAAAAAGGGAAAGTCAGTAAAGTAGCTTGGGTAGTCAAACACTGTGACCTTCTACAGCTTGAAACTACAGGACTGTCTGTCAAGCATGACACATCCATGACAGTGTGCAAGCGTAGCTGGAAAAACTGATGTTGTTTATTCCAGAAATGCCTACATATTTTGCACGTTACCTTATATTTTCATGTGTACAAAAGCTAAATTAATGGTTTGGAGCAAAGGTATACTCACTGTGCACAGCACCACATGCGAATAGCATACAGAATTGTCATTCCAGAAATTGGAAATCAATATTTGTGTTGTAATTCCACAGGTCGAATGTATAGCAGAAGGCAGGTAAAACTTTAACCTCTCCTTGCCCATAAATTAAGTCATTTTGGTAAGCATTACTCATCTTGACAATCCCTTTAACTACCATATATTCTATAAGTAAATGTATAAAGCTCTTTTTACTTTCAGGTTCTTTTTATGTTATGATGGGTTTGAAGTGATTTTTTTATATGCCAAGAATAGCGGTCTACAGAGCTTTATTTTACCATTAAAAATATGAACACTGCAGAAATCCCATTGGACCCCATTAAAAGTCAATTGAGTCTGTCTGGATTCATAAGGATTTGACAATGGATCCATCAAAGCTGTCTTGCCTCTGTTTCGAATGGAAGCCATGATGCTAGTTTAATAATACCCTCTACAAACTAATACATGAAAAATATTTTTTTTTCTAGTTTTTCTCTGTTTCTAGAAAAATGATTTTAATATTTTAATGAATGTGTGGAACTTGAATGGATTCTTAACCCTTAAAAGAATATTTTGGTAGATATAGAAATTCCAAGTAAAAGCTTCATTTGTAGACGCAATTTTTATACAATTATCCATGTCACTTGAATTGCCATTCCTAAACAAAATGCAATTCTACCAACAAATACTTTGAAGCATAACTGAAATAATGGAGGATTACATAGGCATAAATGTGAATGAACAAAAAAGTACGGACTCTCCTCAAAGTGATTGTCCAGGCAACCGGGCAAAAAATTCTCATTACCTGGCGGTCGGATACTGTAAAAATGTCAAATTATATCATGCTCAGGTTCAGGTTGCTCCATTGTCTACAAAAGTACTGGAAATTTTGACTATGTACTTCAACTTGGGATTTTTAACTTATAATAGGTCATATACAAAGACTTATGGCACTTCCTTAGGAAGTGCCATCAGTCTTTTACATACGTTAAGGGGTCACGCCTTCTGATTGAGCACTCCTTATCAGTCTTAGGTGATTTTAATTCCTTATTAGCAGGTAGCAGGTTCCTATCCACCCATAAATTGGAGAGTTTTTTAGGAGTTTTTTTTAATTTAAAGAGACATATTAGAGTAGATAGGGACCCAAAATTAGAGATACGCCTTGATGTTGGATGTTGGCTGTTGGGCTTATGTAAAAGTGGCCTTTTTATGCTAAGTATCACGTATATATATGTATATATATATATATATATATATATATATATATATGCACATATATCTTCCTATGTTCATCATTATTCACATATCTTAGCATTTCAGAGTGCTACTGCCTCTTTTCTTGTTATGATAGGCTACAGTGGTCAGGTCATGTAAAGTGCACATTATCAGATGTTTTTCTTCCATAATTCAAACCGATGGACCTTTACCTCCCATAATTTTTTGGGATGAGTCCGAAGAGTTCTACTAGAAACTCTGCCTATCCCACTGATATTACCGGGTTTGGCCACCTTTAAAGGGAACCTGTTAGCTGATACGTTCTGCTCATGAATTTGGCAGCATGTATCAGCCACTAGCTGTTTTAACCCAGCCAGGAATGTTTTACTCTGAAACACTGTGGCATTTCTGAGAAAAACATACAGTACAGACCATACGTTTGGACACACCTTCTCATTCAAAGAGTTTTCTTTATTTTCATGACTCTGAAAATTGTAGATTCACATTGAAGGCATCAAAACTATGAATGAACACATGTGGAATGAAATACTTAACAAAAAAGTGTGAAACAACTGAAAATATGTCTTATATTCTAGGTTCTTCAAAGTAGCCACCTTTTGCTTTGATTACTGCTTTGCACACTCTTGGCATTCTCTTGATGAGCTTCAAGAGGTAGTCACCGGAAATGGTTTTCACTTCACAGGTGTGCCCTGTTAGGTTTAATAAGTGGGATTTCTCGCCTTATAAATGGGGTTTGGACCATCAGTTGTGTTTGGCAGAAGTCTCGTGGATACACAGCAGATAGTCCTACTGAATAGACTGTTAGAATTTGTATTATGGCAAGAAAAAAGCAGCTAAGTAAAGAAAAACGAGTGGCCATCATTACTTTAAGAAATGAAAGTCAGTCAGTCCAAAAAGTTGGGAAAACTTTGAAATTGTCCCCAAGTGCAGTGGCAAAAACCATCAAACGCTACAAAGAAACTGGCTCACATGAAGACCGCCCCAGGAAGGCAAAACCAAGAGTCACCTCTGCTGCGGACGATAAGTTTATCCGAGTCACCAGCCTCAGAAATCGCAGGTTAACAGCAGATCAGATTAGAGACCAGGTCAATGCCACACAGAGTTCTAGCAGCAGACACCTCTCCAGAACAACTGTTAAGAGGAGACTTTGTGCAGCAGGCCTTCATGGTAAAATAGCTGCTAGGAAACCACTGATAAGGACAGGCAACAAGCAGAAGAGACTTGTTTGGGCTAAAGAACACAATAAATGGACATTAGACCAGTGTAAATCAGTGCTTTGGTCTAAAGACTCCAAATTTGAGATCTTTGGATCCAACCACCGTGTCTTTGTGCGACGTAGAAAAGGAGGACGGATGGACTCTACATGCCTGGTTCCCACCGTGAAGCATGGAAGAGTAGGTGTGATGGTGTGGGGGTGCTTTGCTGGTGACACTGTTGGGGATTTATTCAAAATTGAATGTATACTGAACCAGCATGGCTACCACAGCATCTTGCAGCGGCATGCTATTCCATCTGATTTGCGTTTAGTTGGACCATCATTTATTTTTCAACAGGACAATAACCCCAAACACACCTCCAGGCTGTGTAAGGGCTATTTGACTAAGAAAGAGAGTGATGGGGTGCTACGCCAGATGACCTGGCCTCCACAGTCACCAGATCTGAACCCAATCGAGATGTTTGGAGTGAGATGGACTGTAGAGTGAAGGCAAAAGGGCCAACAAGTGCTAAGCATCTCTGGGAACTCCTTCAAGACTGTTGGAAGACCATTTCCGGTGACTACCTCTTGAAGCTCATCAAGAGAAAGCTAAGAGTGTGCAAAGCAGTAATCAAAGCAAAAGGTGGCTACTATGAAGAACCTAGAATATATGACATATGTTCAGATGTTTCACACTTTTTTGTTAAGTATTTCATTCTACATGTGTTAATTTATAGTTTTGATGCCTTCAATGTGAAACTTCAATTTTCAGAGTCCTGAAAATAACGAAAACTCTTTGAATGAGAAGGTGTGTCCAAACTTTTGGTCTGTACTGTACTTTAAATAGCCACCAGGAACAGAGCCTCACTCTAGACTAGTTGGACAGGCAGGTCCCCAGCAGCTTCTCCCCGCCTGCTCCCCTGGTTTGACAGGTTTCTGCCAATGTGCACCTATAGGGAGAGAACTGTCAGTCCAGAGAAGCAGTCGGGCAGAAGGAGCTGGGGGCTCTGCCAAAAATACATAGCTGGCATAATGCAGCCAATTTTTGATACATGCTTCCCATGGATTGGGCAGCATGTATAAGCTGACAAGTTCCCTTTAAGGGGTGGTTCTCTAGTTATTTTCCAAGGTGCATCGATATTATGTTGAGAAACAATTTTTCTCTCAAATTCCTTGTGTTGTTAATAGTGCCTGTGAGCGGTGCTATTGTGGTTCGCCTGAACTGGGGCCATCCACAGTGATGTCAAGTCAACTGGAAGTTGACCTGACATCACCAGACATCAGAGGTCACAGAGCCTGGGGTCACACGAAGGGGATGCCCCTTTTTATGACCCCTAGGCTCTGTGACCTCTGAAGTCCGGTGATGTCATGTCAACTTTCAGTTGACCTGACATCACTGCAGCCGGCCCCAGTCTTCCTGAGAGACTGGGTTGTGGGCGGCATTCCCCAGCATCACAGACCAGCATCTCCCTGGTCCCTCCTTCACTGCAGAGCGCCGCAAGCAGGATCTCATCATAATATTGACGTGCCTTGGAAAAATAACTAGTGAACAACCTCTCAGACCCAAAGCACCATAGTCGGGGTTAGGTTATGAGTTGAAATTTACTTTGGCCAACCTGACATGGCGGGACCTTTGGTGGTTGGTGAGGTCCTTGACCTTGATTTAAGGGCCAATCAGAACAGTTGAACCACTGTTGTGAAGACTAGAAAGTTACAAAGAACCCTTCGTAAATGTACTGTAGCTAGAGATGGAAAAATCAATAGACCAAGGTAGTTTATTCATTATGCTATATTATTGCTTCTATTATTTTCAGAAAAGTAATATTCATTACTATAGGCCAGTGAGCACTGAATTACACTGATGTTTTTACAGAACAATATCTATGTATGAAGCCAAATATCACTTGATAATTATTGGATTTAACCTAGACACCATCATACACAACCATCGGGTCTCCTATTATAGGTAATTAGACCTTTCCCACTTCAAGACTTTTCTCTACAATTACTTTTTAATGATTAGATATTATTTCTTAGTGTGCAGAACTGTCATATTATATGAGTCTTTAAAGCATTAATTGCCTCTGCTGTCTGGGCAATATATTTTATAAATCTCTCTCTCAGGATCGGTGGCTCAGTCAGAACTATACAGCTCATAATTAACTTAAGGGTAATGTGATTGTGCTTGAAATATTACCATTGTGTGGACAAACGAAGTTAAGAACTCTTATACTTGGAATATTTTAGAAGACATGGCAGAGATCAAGAGGCGGAACTTTGTGAAGCCATTCAATGAAGATGTGGAAAACGAAGACTTGATCCAAAGGAAATAACTGTCAGGGCCAGGCGGTCGGGCAGACCCAGGAGGTGGATCCACTGGGCCGAACTCTAAGATGGTGGTAAGGAGTCCGGTAGCTGAAGCACTATGGGCAGCAGAACAGTCCGTGCAAGTGAGTGTAACGGAGAAGTCCCTGGGACCACGGAGTCACAGATGGTAGTCCGGGTGACGTAGCTCAGGTTCGGAAGCCGAGATGATGTCAGGCGGGGTCCGGAACCTTTGGAGCGAGATGACGGGTCACCGCAGGGATCCGAGAGGGTACGGACTGTCAGATGGCAGACGGACAGCGTGCGGGGTTCGGGATTCAGCAGGACCGGATGGCGAGGCAGGATCAGCTCTAGAAGAGAGATACGTGAGTATGGCAAGAAGACACAAGGAGACCTGACTCCTAGCTTGGAAAACACGAAGATCAGGCCCCGCCCCCTTGGACAATAACCCCCTTTATACCCTGTACCTGTTTAGCCTCATTTCCTGTTAATGGACGCTGGCCCTTTAAGAAAGGGTCAGTGACCGCGCGCGCGCCCTAATGCGCATGCGCGCAGCCCGGGTGCCAGAAGCCAGGGAAGGAAGCTGAGAGGAGGACGCAGGGGAGCCGGCCAGGGCCTGGGAAGCCGTCGGGCGCCGGGATCGGAGACCAGGGGGCCTTGGAAGAACGGGCACCGGAGGCTGGAGAGCGGGGAGCGTGGCAGGTGAGCCGGGGAGCGGGGCTGAGGACCCGGGGAGCGGAGCAGAGGACCCGGGGAGGGGAGCCGAGGACCCGGGGAGCGTGACAGTACCCCCCCCCCCCCCCCCACGCCCCCCTCCCCGCAACCGGGACATGAAGGCACGGATCAGAGGAGTGCCCACGTTTTCCCTGGGTTCCCAGGACCTATCCTCAGGACCATAGCCTGCCCAGTCCACCAGGAAGAACTGTCGGCCCCGTACAGTTTTCATGGCCACGATATCCCTTACCGCATAGATGTCGTCCTCAGCAATAGGAGGAGGAGCCGGACTGGCAGCAGCGGAGAAGGGACCAAGGAAAACCGGCTTGAGCAGAGAGACGTGGAAGGAGTTGGGTATCCTCATCGTGGCCGGAAGCCGCAGTTTGTAGGAGACCTCATTGATCTTGCTGAGGATCTTAAACGGCCCGATGTAGCGAGGACCCAGCTTGTAGGATGGTATCTTCAATCGGATGTACTGGGAAGTAAGCCAGACCAGGTCACCAGGAGAGAAACACGGAGGGTCCAGACGCCTCTTGTCAGCGTGTTTCTTCATCCGCTGGGAAGCGCGCCCAAGGGACGCCTTGACAGAGTCCCAAATGGTAGCGAAGTCACGGGCTACAGTATCAGCAGCAGGGACATCCGAAGAAGGGGAAATAGGCAATGGGACGGAGGGCTGAAGTCCGTAAACGACATGGAAGGGAGATTTGGAGGACGACTCACTGATGTGGTGGTTATGGGAGAATTCAGCCCAAGGCAGAAGCGTGGACCAGTCGTCGTGATGGGCGTTGACATAGTGACGTAAGAAGGAGGTCAAGATTTGATTGACCCTCTCCACTTGGCCATTAGACTGAGGATGGTAAGCAGAAGAAAAGTCCAGAGTCACTCCCAGATGTTTGCAGAGCGCCCTCCAGAAGCGGGAGGTGAACTGAGTTCCTCTGTCGGACACGATGTGGGATGGAAAGCCATGCAAGCGGAAGATGTGATGTATATAGGCTTCCGCGAGTTCCTGAGCAGAGGGCAGTCCGGCCATAGGGACGAAGTGAGCCATTTTGGAGAACCGATCCACCACGACCCATATGACTGTGTGCCCGGAGGATAATGGCAAGTCCGTAATAAAGTCCATCGCTATGTGTTGCCACGGAACTGAGGGTATCGGCAGAGGCAGAAGACGGCCATAGGGCAGGTGTTTGGGCGTCTTGTTCCTGGCACAAGAGGAGCAGGCAGAGACAAAAGCAGCGACGTCCGTGCGAAGGGATGGCCACCAGTAATGGCGTACAATCGCACCCCATGTTCTCTTCTGGCCTGCATGACCGGCTGTTTTTGAGGCATGACCCCAGTGTAACACTTTTTGCCTGTCGGTCTCAGAGACATAGGTCTTCCCGGGCGGTATCTGGGCCAGGGTGACAGGAGCCACCGGAATAATCTTGCTAGGAGAGATGATGGGTTGGGTAGTCTCTTCCTCCTGCTCCATGGGCATAAAAGACCTAGACAAGGCATCAGCGCGTACATTCTTGTCCGCGGGTCGGAAATGGAGCTGGAAATCAAACCTGGCAAAGAATAAGGACCACCTGGCTTGCCGTGGGTTCAGTCGCTGAGCGGACCGCAGGTATTCCAGGTTCTTGGGGTCCGTGTAGATAATCACGGGGTACACTGCTCCTTCCAGGAGGTAGCGCCACTCCTCCAGAGCCAGTTTGACCGCCAATAGTTCTCGGTCACCGATGGTGTAATTACGTTCAGGCGCTGAGAAGCTCTTGGAGAAGAAACCGCAAGTCACCATCTTACCGGAGGAGGACTTCTGCATGAGCACTGCTCCGGCTCCCGAGGAGGAGGCATCCACCTCCAAGGTGAACTGGCGGTTTAATTCCGGTCGGTGGAGTACAGGAGAGGAGGCAAATGCTCGCTTCAGAGAGCAAAACGCGGCGTCGGCCGCAGGTGACCAGTCCTTTGGATTAGCCTCCTTTTTGGTCAAAGCGGAGAGAGGAGCAGTCAGGGCAGAGAAGTGAGGGATAAACTGGCGGTAGTAGTTGGCGAATCCCAGGAACCGTTGGATTGCCTTCAGTCCAGAAGGGGGAGGCCAGTTGAGAATGGAGGAGACCTTCTTTGGATCCATCTGCAGTCCAGTACCCGAGATGATGTATCCCAGGAAAGGAAGAGAAGACTGCTCAAAGACACACTTCTCATATTTGGCGTAGAGACGATTCTCTCTCAGTCTTTGTAGAACCAGCTGTACGTTCTCTCTGTGGGTCTGGAGGTCCGGAGAGAAGACAAGGATGTCATCCAGATAAACTACTACACAGATGTAGAGGAGGTCCCGGAAAATGTCGTTCACCAATTCTTGGAAGACTGCTGGTGCGTTACACAGGCCGAAGGGCATCACGCAGTATTCATAGTGCCCATCGCGAGTATTAAACGCGGTCTTCCATTCGTCCCCAGAGCGGATACGAACTAGGTTGTAGGCACCCCGAAGATCCAGTTTGGTGAACACACGGGCTCCTCTGAGCCGGTCGAACAATTCGGGAATGAGCGGCAGAGGGTACTTGTTTTTTACGGTGATCTGATTCAAACCCCGGTAGTCAATGCATGGACGTAGGTCACCCTCTTTCTTCTTAACGAAGAAGAAGCCTGCTCCCGCAGGAGAGGAGGATCTCCGGATGAATCCCTTTGCCAGGCTCTCTGTGATGTAGGTAGACATGGCCCTGGTTTCGGCTGGAGACGACGGATATATCCGTCCTCGAGGTGGTGTTGTTCCTGGGAGCAGGTCGATGGCGCAATCGTAGGGATGGTGTGGCGGAAGTACCTCAGACTCCTTCTTGTCAAAAACGTCTGCGAAGGACCAATAGGCCGAGGGCAGTTCCGGTAGGTTCTCTGGAACCGGAGGTCGTCGGATGGGTTGTATGGACTTCAGACACTTCTCATGACAGGCAGAGCCCCATCGGGTGATTTCGCCAGTACCCCAGCTGACTGATGGTTCGTGTGTCCGCAACCAGGGAAGTCCCAGCAGGATTTGATGGGACATGTGTGGAAGGACGTAGAGAGCGATGTTCTCGGTGTGCAGGGCACCGATACGCAGTTCGACCGGCCTGGTGACCCAGGAGATGGTATCAGAGAGGGGTCTCCCATCCACAGAGGCAATCACTAGGGGCTTATCGAGTAGAGTAACAGGCAGCTGGTACTTGTCCACCGTGGCCTGCTGGATGAAATTGCCTGCTGCTCCAGAGTCGAGGTATGCCTCAGCCGTGAAGCGCGTCTCTCCCGTTGTCACTTGCACAGTCCACGTAACCGGGTCTGAGAGAGTCCCAGCACCTAGGGTGGCCTCTCCTACCAACCCTAGGCTTTGGAGTTTCCCGGCCTTTCCGGACAGGAGCGTAGGAGGTGTGTGCCCTCTCCGCAGTAAAAGCAGAGACCCTTGGCGAGCCGCTCTGCTCGACGTTGTTCAGACTGCCGTACTCGGTCGATCTGCATGGGCTCGTGGACGGGAATCCCAGCTGTTGATGACTGAGGTACGGAGGGCTTCTGTGGAGGAGAGGAATGTCGTACCGGACGTCTCTCACGAGACAGCTCTTTGGAGCGCTCCTGAAAACGAATGTCCACTTGAGTTGCTAGGGCAATCAGGGCATCTAGGGTGGAGGGCACGTCACGACCCGCCAACTCATCTTTGATGCGACTCGAGAGTCCTTCCCAGAAGGCGGCTGTTAGGGCCTCATTATTCCACCCGAGTTCTGAAGCCAAAGTGCGGAAACGGATGGCGTATTGGCCCACCGTCAGTGTTCCTTGACGTAAGCGGAGAAGGGATGAAGCAGACGCAGAGGCGCGTCCCGGCTCGTCAAAGGTGCTGCGAAAGGCCTGCAGGAACTCTTGAAGATCCTTGGTCATAGGGTCCTCCTTCTCCCACAAGGGGTTCATCCACGCCAGTGCCTCGCCCTCTAGGTGAGACATTATGAAGGCGACCTTGGCTTGGTCGGAGGCAAACAAATGTGGCAGCTGCGTGAAATGAAGGGAACATTGGTTTATGAAGCCCCTGCAGGTCTTGGGATCTCCGGCATAACGAGGTGGTGAAGCCAAACGGAGTCTGGAAGCATCCGAAGAGGCTGCCACGGGTGCGGGAGCCGTGGATTGACTAGTGGAGCCCCGGGATGCTGAAGGCGTAACTGCCGCTTGTAACGTGTTCAGGCGGGCGTCCACGGAAGTCATAAAGTTCAGCATGCGGGTCTGGACTTCACGCTGGCGTTGGAGTTCCTCTTGCAAGGCCGCTAGTGCTGCAGCGGGATCCATGGCCTGATCTTACTGTCAGGGCCAGGCGGTCGGGCAGACCCAGGAGGTGGATCCACTGGGCCGAACTCTAAGATGGTGGTAAGGAGTCCGGTAGCTGAAGCACTATGGGCAGCAGAACAGTCCGTGCAAGTGAGTGTAACGGAGAAGTCCCTGGGACCACGGAGTCACAGATGGTAGTCCGGGTGACGTAGCTCAGGTTCGGAAGCCGAGATGATGTCAGGCGGGGTCCGGAACCTTTGGAGCGAGATGACGGGTCACCGCAGGGATCCGAGAGGGTACGGACTGTCAGATGGCAGACGGACAGCGTGCGGGGTTCGGGATTCAGCAGGACCGGATGGCGAGGCAGGATCAGCTCTAGAAGAGAGATACGTGAGTATGGCAAGAAGACACAAGGAGACCTGACTCCTAGCTTGGAAAACACGAAGATCAGGCCCCGCCCCCTTGGACAATAACCCCCTTTATACCCTGTACCTGTTTAGCCTCATTTCCTGTTAATGGACGCTGGCCCTTTAAGAAAGGGTCAGTGACCGCGCGCGCGCCCTAATGCGCATGCGCGCAGCCCGGGTGCCAGAAGCCAGGGAAGGAAGCTGAGAGGAGGACGCAGGGGAGCCGGCCAGGGCCTGGGAAGCCGTCGGGCGCCGGGATCGGAGACCAGGGGGCCTTGGAAGAACGGGCACCGGAGGCTGGAGAGCGGGGAGCGTGGCAGGTGAGCCGGGGAGCGGGGCTGAGGACCCGGGGAGCGGAGCAGAGGACCCGGGGAGGGGAGCCGAGGACCCGGGGAGCGTGACAATAACACATTGTAAAACTATCTGCTTAAAAGAAGGGTGTCCCTAATTCAGAACCCGTCTGTAAGCTGGAGCTGAAAATTTGTAAAAACAGTGCTACAGTACCGGACATGTTCATATTCATTACATGAACCACCTGGGATCTAACAGGTAACGTTTTACCTGGTAGAGGAAGACCCCAGTCATCAGCCTGTCAGACAGCAATCAAATCTCATGCTTTGCGCTGATGATGAGGCAAAACACCCAAACACATCATGTCTGCAAATTGAGATTCCGATTTGGCTTTTATCCTAAGTCATATGGCAAGGCTCATTAATGGGAACCTGTCACTAGGTTTTTCCCTTATAATCCATGATCTTTTTGTGGCACCCCATGGGAGCCACAGTGACGTTGTTCTCATCCTCAGGGGGCAATGCTATGCCTGGAAGCAACGGGGAAATCTTCATGTCAGGTACAATTACACACAACACTTCCTAACTCAAGCCAGAAGAGTGAGCTCAAGTCCTAGTTAGGACGAGCTTCCCTGTGCTTTCTGGACTGGGGAGGGGTTAGGCAGGAAAAAAAGAGGTACCAGAGAACACGAGAGGCGAGGAAAGAGACTGTTCACTGTAAGAAAGCTGTTACATAAGATTTCCAGAACTGAGCGCAAGAATCAGGACACTGAGGTTCTTGACTGTCGGGTTCTAATGGCCCAGCAGTAAAACCCGGAAAGCAGGAGATTCCACATCTCTTGGCTAACCAGAGACTCCCAAGGCGAAGTAGTACAATAGAGCCCGGGGCTGCAGAAATAGAAGCGGACCCTACATCCGGCTCGTGCTGCCCACCACAAAGGACAAGGCATCTAGCATCTCAGAAGGGGGACATTGTGCTGCTTCAGGCCACAGCGACCCACGCACAAAGCGCACTAAGCAAGGCCTCCAACTCACCTGGCAAGGAGAGATCCCCACTGCTACCAGGCTCAC
Organism: Anomaloglossus baeobatrachus; assembly: GCF_048569485.1. Lineage (NCBI taxonomy): Eukaryota > Metazoa > Chordata > Amphibia > Anura > Aromobatidae > Anomaloglossus > Anomaloglossus baeobatrachus. Next base: position 178,897,933 of record NC_134361.1, read on the forward strand.
TGGACCACTGTAACTTGGGGACCATACCAACTGACCAGTATAAGAACTACCGGCCTGTGTTGTCCAGTTACTGTCAGCATCCTCAGTCCTGCACCCCAGCACACACCACCATAGACTGATATCACCCATCATCCTCCCTGGGGCCTAGCTCTACCTGTGGGAGCTGAAGTGTGCCGCCCCCGCGTCAGCAGCCAGGCTGCTCGGATCCGGATCCGCAGTGGCTGAGGGGTCTCCGGACCCGTGGGTCGGGGTCGCACTGACACTCGGAATAAAGGGGGAATATTTAGAGGGCATGGTGTGGAAAGTTCGTGACTAGTGTTGAGCGGACCCGGATCTGAAAAATCCGGATCCGCACGGTTCGAGGTTCCGATCCGAGTCCGACCACTACCCGGGATTTGGGGTGCACAATCCGGATCCGTCGTTTTCTCTCTCTCTCTCCTCCCCTCTCTCTCTCTCTCTCTCTCTCTCCTCCCCATTCATTTACATAGCCGCGGATTCCGGATCGGATCCAGACTTCGCCGGCAACCCGATCCGGATCCGTCGGACCCGTATTATAGCCAATCCGCTCAACTCTATTCGTGACGCCACCCATGGTGCGTGGTAAGATGGAGTACCACCGCTGCGATTGAGAGAACCTGGTGGCGATGGTGTGGGCAGCCATGTGTTTAACCCCTCCACGGTTAGGGGGGAATGCCCTGGGACTCGGTGATGGTGACGGGGAGGTGCCGTCAGGACGGTAAGGGTCACTAGTGTACTCACTCAGTCCAATAACGCTGACACCGACAACTGTAATAAACCAAAGTTCTGGACACCGCTGCCGCTTGGAGGGAGCACGCCTGGATCCCGTGCCCGTTGGTGTTGCCTGTTAGTCTGTGACCTTTACATTGGCACCTAGTCTTCTATTTAGTCCCTTTAGCCTGAAAATAATTGGGTCCCGCTCACCAGTATGGGTAACTGGATGAACTTGCTCTCAGGGTTCATGCTTGGGACTTTCTGGACCGTGTAGTGTTAAAGTGCTATCCCCCTCATTGCACTAGTGCCCCGATTTTGGAGTGGGTGTAGAACGAATCTTGAAGGCTGTGTCCTCGTCGGGTAAATTGTCAGGACACCTGAAGCTCCTTCCTGACCTAGGGTCCACGTACCCTGTCGTGCCCTGGCCCCTGCCCGTGATGGCACAAGGCCGCCAACTGTCCTCCTCGACAGTCCGTGCGTGCCCTTTGTCACGATCCCCTGCGACCCGGCGCAGACCAACGTTTACCACCTAGTAGTCTCAAGGAGCCTAGCTCCTGACCTCTCCTCTTGAGAGTCACTCTACAACTCACTTGTGACCTCTCCTCTTGAGAGTCACCACTCAACTGACTGTCTCCTGACACTCCTAACCTCCCCTTAACCAACCCCCCAAGTGGCCAACCCTATTCTCTTCAGGTCGGCCACTGGTGTGTCTGGTGGGTGTGGTGCAGAGTGTTCCTAGGATTTTGATTAGCTTGTTCTTGGCAACACCAAAGGTCAAGGACCCGTAACCAAGGAGGAGGGGGATATTGTACAGAAGGGCAGATTGCACAATACCCTATGACGACCTGATAGGCCAGGGCGTCACAGATGCATCCCGGCTGCGATACCATCCGCCCCAGAGAACAGCACCCACAGCGGCGGCTAATCCCTGGCTGCACACCACAGGTGGCGTCATGAGACAACAACTCCTAACCTCCTCAATCCCTCTCACCCTCATCTCCCCATCATCATCCCGTCCATCCATCCCTTCGTGGACAGCTCGGGGTCATGAAGCTGGGCAGGGCCACCCGGGACATCCCCTAACTCTCACTGGCCCAGTGACGAGTATTCCCAAGGTCCCGTGGTTTGCTCCATTTTCCCTTATTAGCTGTAACCACGACCAGTGAGCCCTTAGATACAGCATTTCAGAATACTGTATATAAGGTTCCAGTACATGCTAAATAACGTGAAAACACCTTTATAATACTCACCTAGGTGGAGGTACAGTCTGATGGGTGTCGCTGGTGTAGGTCCAGCGCCTCCTCTCTTCTTGCAATCACCGTCACCTGCACAGCCTCATGTGCATGACGCGTCCTGCATCATTCACACAGAGGCACCATTGTGCTCCTGAGCAGGCGCACTTTGATGAGAGCAAAGCAAGATATTGTAATGCGAAGGCACAGGGAAAGGTCAAAGACCGCTCGCACATGTGCATCACAATGCTTTGATCTGCCCTCAGCTGAGCAGATGAAAGTGTGCATGTGTAGGACCACAATGGAGGCCTCTTTGTGAATGACAAAGTGCATCCTATTCACACGGGGCTGAACAATAGGATGGTGACTGCACAAGATAGAGGATGCGCCAGACCAAGAGCAGCAACACCCATCAGACTTGACTGCCCCCCGAGTATTTAAAGGTGTTTTTTTTAATTATGCAGTGTTGCCTGAGCTATTATATACAGTATTCTTGAATGCTGTATATAAGGGCTCCCTGGTGGTGGCCACAGCTTACAAGGGAAAAACCTGCAGACAGGTTCCCTTTAATCAGCTTTGACTTATGACTTAGAATAAAAGCCAAATCAGAATCTCAGTTTGCAGACATGATGTGTCTGGGTATTTTCCCTCATCATCATCAGAAAGCATGAGATCTGATTGCTGTATGATAATATTGACTTTTAGGATTGCTATTTCCAATAGTTGGCAATAGAGCTCAAGTCCTCTTCCTCTCTGAAGAGGCAACTTCCATGGACCACCTGTAATTTTCAAAGAAACTGTAATGCTTTATTTAACCTGTGGTGGCGCTGTAGGAAAAGTGGACACTTGCTGAACATATCACCTACAAATACAATTGTTGAACACCCTGTAATCAGCTTATCATTATAGATCCCTTCCAGCAAAAAGAGATTGCCAAATCGAAAATTAGCTATATGAATAAGGAATACAATTTTAAAGGAGTCGTCCACAAACAGAAATACTCTTTTCTATATACTTTGTCTACTATCACAGGTAAAGGGAATGTGTTAGGAGCATTGATGCACTAGACAGTTTTCGATCCAAATGTTAGCACAATTTTATCCTTGTATGTATTTAGTATTAGTTTTCTTAATGAAATAATATCTGGATGTTGCATGGAAGCTTTGTGTGATGTTGTCTTTTACTTACAAGGGCATTGTTTACACTATTATATACAGCGGGTGAAATAAGTATTGAACATGACACCAATTTTTTAAGTAAATATATTTCTACAGGTGCTATTGATATGAATTTATCACCAGATGTCAGTAACAACCAATCCAATCCACACAGTCAACAAAATCAAACCATAGATGCCCATAATGTATGTGTAATAATGAGAAATGACACAGGGAAAAAGTGTTGAACGCACTTACTGAAATGTATTTAATACTTTGTGCAAAGGCCTTTGTTGGTTAAGTTGGTGATAACAGTTTCAAGACCCATCCTGTATGGAGAAACTAGGTCCATGACTTGCTCAGGTGTCATTTTGGGCCATTCTTCCACACAAACACTCTTCAAATCCGGAAGGTTCCTGTGGGCTTCTTCTATGAACTCTCAGCTTTTGTTCCTTCCATACATCTTCTATTGGATTCAGGTCCGGTGATCGGCTCAGCCATTCTACCAACTTTATTTTCTCTCTCTGAAACCATTTGAGAGTTTCCTCATCTCATCTGCATCATTTTGGTAGATGGCAGCAGATTTATATCAAGAATGTCTCAGTACATTTGTCCATTCATCCTTCCTTCAATCCCATGAAATTTGTCAGTGCCATATTTTTAAAAACATTCCCATACCATGATGTTCCCACCTCCAAACTCTACTGTTTGAAAGGTGTTTTTGGGGCGCTATGAAGTGCCTTTTGGCCTCCAAATATGGTGTTTATTTTGGCATCCAAAGAGTTCAATTTTCATTTCATCTAACCAAACTATATTCTCCCAGTATTTCACAGAATTGTCTAAATGTTCTTGAGCAAACTTTAAATGCACTTGTAGATGATTTTTGTTCAGCAATGGAGTCTTGTGCGGTGATCATGCATATAGGCCATGGAGATTAAGTGCATTTTTTATTGTTTTCTTTGAAACCATTGTACCTGCTGATTCTAGGTCTTCTGTAGTGCTCCACAGGTGGATCTTGGCTCTTGGACAGCTCTTCTAATAATTCTTTTCACTCCTTTGTCTGAAATCTTTTGGGGAGCTCATAGTCATGGTTGATTTATGGTGCAATTATGTTCTTTCCATTTTTGGATTATAGCCCCAAGAGTGCTCACTGAAACCTTTAATAGTTTATAAATTCTTCTGTAACCAATTCCATCGGTGTATTTTGCAACAATAAGGTTTAGAATATATTGAGACAGCTCACTGGTTTTACCCATAGTGGGATGTTTCTTGTGTGTCACCTTTTTATAGCAGTCAGTTCAACCAGCAAATATTTTTTTCACTAACTGGTAAGGTTGTTTTCTAATTACTAATAGATTTCAGCTGATGTCTTGAATTTTCATGTCTTTTTGCACCTCTCTTTCTTTATCTGTTTAATACTTTTTCTCTTTGTTAAATTATTATTATTGCACATCATTAAAATGAAGACATCTATGGTTTGATTTCTTATTTTGCCTACTGTATGCAAACATTGAATATGTGAAAGTTAAATTGCATTACCGCCATAAAGACTATGCGGCCAATTCATGCAAAAAGTTGCATAAAGCTTTGAAAAGTTGCAATTTGTTGGGAGTTGTATATTTTTGCACACTTTTCACTTCAGTTTCAAGCAGATCTGCCAAAATGTATGGATCTGCGGAGCTGCTGAGCCAGGATGTCAGAAAATGTTTCTGCCTTTGGTTACTTGCAGTGTCCAGATAGTGCCACACAGTGCCCAGATAAATAGTGACGTTCAATACTAATTGAATACTAGACATGAAATGTTAATCAATATATATAGGAATGGGTAGCAGAGCCCAATCTTTTTAGTCATTAAGTATTGAGGGTGGAGGCTAATGAAGACTCAATATTAGATAGATTTCATAATTTTTGAAAATTAGCCTTGCCCATTTTCGATCACCGACACAGCACATTCTGTCCTTAATATTTTGTCACAGGAACCAAGGTGTTACGTTACTGCTGGAGTCTGCTCCAGCGACTTCTGCTCTGATCGCCAGGCGACGCCGTGTTCCTGCCGTGGATGGTGCTGGTGATGGGAGAGGAGTCGATGCCAGCGGTGGGGGCAGGCTCCAATCATCCACTGGGCTGGGTTAGCTTGGGATCTGCAGTACCGCTGGCTGACTGTGGGTGGCATGTGTCTTCCAGCTGAAGTTGCCAGTGTTCAGCTACAGCCAATGGGAAGACACCACACCCTTCTTATTCCCCCTCTTGTCACATGACCACTGCCAGAGATAGTTCTGATTTTCCTGGCTCCTGTTACGGCCTATTCTGTTTGGTGATTCCTGTGTGTTGACTTCTGCATGTTTTCTGACTACCCTCCTGCCTACTGTTTCTGTACCTCGCTGCCCGATCCGGATTTGACCAATGCTATGTTTGCTGACTCCGTAATTGCGTGCCGATTTTCTCCCTGTTCCGCAATTCCTGGTTTGACCCTGTCTGACTACTACTCTCATCGGACTGCAGCCTTCCACAGGTAGTGATCTCCAGTTCCCTGTGTAATTCCAAATCCCTGTAGAGGGGTTATTATTATTATTATTATTTATTTATAGCGCACCATTAATTCCATGGTGCTGTACATAAGAAGGGGTTACATACAGAATACATACACCAGTTACAGTAGACAGACTAGTACAGAGGGAAGAGGGCCCTACCCTTGCGGGCTTACATTCTATAGGGTTAATGTGACCATTCACAGAAACTACTTGTAAACACTCAGTGCTCCCTTCCAATTTAGCATTCATGGGTCCAAGATCATTGAGTACTGATACAAGTTACCTGGTGCATCCTTGTGTCGATAGATTGGTCTGAAAATAGTGCTCAGTACTTCCGGTTGAGTGTGACTGGTAGTAGCCTCCAGGTATAGTTACTTTGCCCAATCAGCAATATTATAGGAACTTTTGATGCTGTTGTGACATCCTGTGCTGTGGATTTCACCTTCTCCATCTATAATGATGGGATGTTTTGGCCAAGCAGTGACAGGGAGGAATTAGTTCAGTGGTCAGCGTCATGGGACCTCGTGTGGATTACGTCGGACCTGCAGGGTTGTTTGTAAAGTGGTGAAAGAAGGAGCTTTTTTATCTTTTATTTCAAATAAAGGATTTTTTCAGAGTTTGTGTTTATTTCTTTTCACTACAGATTAGTAATCAGGTGGGTCATAGACCCTTCCCATCACTAATCTAGGGCTTAGTGGCAGCTGTGAGCTGCTATTAACCCCTTATTATCCCGATTGCCATGCACCAGGGCAATCGGTGAGAGCCAGGTAAAGTTCTGGGATTGTCGGATCTAATGGATGCAGCAATCTTAGGTGGCTTCAGGCTGCTATTTTTAGGCTGGGAGGGGCCCAATAACCATGGGTCTCCCCAGTCTGAGAATAGAAGCCCTCAGCTGTCTGGCTTTATCTTGGCTAGATATCAAAATTGTGGGGACAACAAGTTGTTTTTTTAATTTTTACAGAAGACCGCATGTGGTTCTTTATTTTGATACACAGCCCAAATAAAGCACACGACTGGGGGCTGCAGCCTGTAGCCATGGCTATATCTGTGCTGGGTATCATAATATAGTGGGACCATACACCAATATTTTTTTTTATTTATTTATTTTTATACCACCAGTGAGACATGCTACCACTCATGGTGGGGGCGCATCTTACTGCAACCAATCACAGACACCGGTGGGCAGGAAAGCAGTGAGTATTCAATAAAGGTAATGAGCGGTCCCGGAAGTAGAAGGAGCAGCTGCAGGCGCATACAGCCATACCAGACACTGGTAAGTATATCGCACTTGCTTTATTTTTTTTCCTGAACTTTATTGGATCCAGATCAATACCCATTGGTCTGGCCAGGAGAAAGTACAAACAACGCAGTAATAAAAAAAATCTGCAAAAACGTCATTAAAACCGCACCAAGAACCATACCAAAAATGCAGAAAACCACTAGCAGACTTCCTGCCACAAGATAAGGATTTGCTGCAGGAAAAAAAAACGCAGAAAAAATGCCCTATGTGAACACAACCTAATAGTACACATGCCAATGAAAGAAGTTAAAAATTTTACATTTTGGTTTTATTAAAAAAAAAACAACAATGTGATAGAAGCTACAAACATCAGAAATAGCTCAGATGTGATGGGACCGTACTAACAGCATCACTGCATTACAATGCGGACTATACACATAAGCTTCGGTAAGCTGTTCACATTCCCCATGACTTCCTTGGGATATTATTAGAGCACTCCAACTCATGAAGTAAGTGAATCCAGTAATAGAAGTATATCAGGGGACTGCTGAATATGCAATATCAGGTGTGGAGTGACCTTCAGCTGATTAAAGGTGAATGTACACTTTGTACCACTGCAATATAAAGCTCTGATAGCCTTTACCTAGCTATACAGTATATTGGGTAAAGCTGTGGGGAAAGGTGGCAACAGAAAAAATAGGATCTCTGTACAATTTATTATTGACTTAGGGTATATGCCCATGACGGTTTTTCAGGCTGATGCTACAAAAGATCATGTTGACATTGCTCTGTATTATGTTAATTTTTTTGTCTTTTTCAGGCAGGTTCCTCGTGGTATCTGCCTGTAAAATTGGCAAAAAATTAAATATATGTTTTATATATATATATATATATATATATATATATTTAAAAATATATATATAATTTATATATATATATATATAATATATATATATATATATATAGATATATGTATAAATGTATAATATATAATATATAATGTATATATATATATATATATATATATATATATAAAATAAAAAAAAACTGTTGGCAAAATCGATCCGGAAGTGTCAAAGATGCTTTGGAAAAGAAAAACACTGGCATTTTACTGAATCGTTTGCCTATGGCAAAAGCGATGGCAGGGTCTAAAAGGCGAAATGAGAAAACTGACGCACGTCCTAACAGACAAATGTGAACATGTGCATACTTAACATGAAACATGCTCCAACAAATGAACAGCTGCACTCTGAAACACTAAGGCATGCAAACACTGAATACAGGAATTTGGAAACGCATTACTGGTAAAGAAGTACATTTTAAAATTGAGACACGTAGCACATAAAAAAGTTCAGTTTTATATGAGCCCAGCAGCCAGCTAGATGCCTCTACCTGGTCTAAAAAAGCCTACAACTTTATGGCCACTTCTTCCCACCAGTTTTAGGTGATTTTAAATTTCCTATCAGCAGGTTCCTTCCTGTCCATAAAGTTGTAGACTTTTTCTAGCCTGCATAGAGGCATTTAGATAGGAACTCAGCAAAATGAGACGCCTTGCCGCTGGCAGCTGGGCTCGCATAAAACTGGCCTTTTTATCATCTAAGTGTCTCAATTTTTAAATTAATTTCCTTAGCAGTAATGTATGTCACATTTCTGTATTCAATGTTTGCATACCTTTAGCGTTTCAGAGTGCCTAAAAGGCGTTGTGTGCACATTCCCTTAGTAGAGGAAAGCTTTCATAACAAAATAGTAAACATTCAAGTTATTTTTCTCTAAATATATGCCATGAAATGAAATTAATGCTATTAAACGTATAACCCGATCGCCGTTTTATTGTCTTTTGGATATGTCGTGATTAATATGAAGTTTTTGATCATTTCTCTTTTCATTGTTTAATCTGCAGGGAGCAGCTTTGTGATTAGTGAAGGAAGCTTTCTCGACGTATCAAACTGGGTAAACCCTGCCCAGCTATTTCTGTACTATCAGGCAAATGCCAGCTCTCCGTGGGTGCGGGATCTCTGTGGCCAAAGAACAATAGACGCTTGTGAGCAGATTTGTGACCCAGAAACAGGTGAGCCAAGATTTGACCCCATAAGAGTGATTAGAAGAAACTATCCTCATTCATAAAACATGATGCCTTGGGGCAAATCTACTCCGATATTACTGTAAGGTCCCTGGGCGGCTTTTAAATTGCTTCTAATGCTGCTATTCTCCTCGGTGTCTCATGTGTTCACCTTTATTACATTGATGGTAAGCAGTGACTGTCAGGACTGGTCTAATGATTGGAAAGTATTTGCTCGATAAACTATGATGAGAATGACGGATAAATGACTGCCCGCTCACGTCTACAGTATATCTGCACACTTTCTGGTTCAAGGGGGTCCACGCTAAATAAAGAGGAACAAATTGGTTAAGTTTAACAATGGATGTCCCGGACTAACATACTGATGACCTATGGCTTATTGAGTTAGGTCATCAATATGAGATTTGGTAGGGGTCCGATATCCAAAGACCCCCACAAGTCAACTGTAACATGCTCTAGTGGTGGGCAATTGTAATCATATGATTGTTTAGTATTTGCTCGTGGTTGGAAAACAACGGAGTTAGCATTTTTATCTCGAAAACGGAACGAGATAGAGAAAAAAAAGTGAATTACAAAGTTTTAGGGCATCATCAATTCAATACGAATCGACACCTTGCATACAGAAATGCTATGATATGAAACCCATGACCCCCCCCCCCAAAACATTGAATGCTGGTCATGCATATGGCGCTCATTTAACTTTGGTGCTCAGAGTGGCCACCGTCAGCTGCAATGCACATCTGGGCTCTGGACAGCATACTGTATCTTGCTGCACGTTGTGCAATATGGTAGGTGACACGTTTACACAAGCATCTGTGATACGTCGTCGTGGTCCTGCAATGTTGGTGGAGGGGTCGCATACACCTGCTGTTTGATGTGACCTCCCAGAAAGAAGTCCAATGGGTTCAGGTCAGGTGAGCGGAGGCCACTCCACGCAGCCACCATACCCAATGACTTGTAGGAAGGTCTCCATGAGGTATCGCTTCATGCCCGCAGCCTTGTGAGTTTTACATGTTCTAATCATAGCATTTCTGTATGCAAGGTGTCGATTCGTATTGAATTGATGATGCCCTACAACTTTGTAATTCACTTTTTTCCTCTATCTCATTCCGTTTTCGAGATAAAAATGCTAACTCCATTGTTTTCCATCAGGTGGCGCTATAGGTGGTTTCCTTGCATAGCGCATGGATTCTTTACTATACCTAGACACCATTTCTATGCCTATAGCTGCAAGTTAATGGCTGTGGACAGGATATGGGTGGACACACTGTATAAGAGCCCATGCCACTCTGTATAATGCAAAAAATACTTTTAGAATATTCACCTAGGGGGGGCGCTCTAGTTCGATGGGTATCTCAGCTCTTCAGTCCAGCGCCTCCTCTCTCCGGTCTGACGCCTCATCTCTGCAGCGATCGTCGTCCTCCTTCTTCTGAGGTCTATGTGCATGACACGTTAGTGCCAGGCACATTAAATGGCATTGAGGTCCTGTGCAGGCGCACTTTGATCTGCCCTGTTCAGAGCAGATCAAAGTATTGCAGTGCGCATGTGCGGGCAATCTTTAACCTTTCCTCATTCCTGCGCATTACAGTACTTTGATTTGCCCTGAGCAGGGTAGATCAAAGTGCATGTGCGCGGGACCGCAATGTTGGCCTGTGTGGATGACGAAGACTTGTCATCCACACTGGGCTGGGTAGAAGGAGGATGGATATCGTAGTAGAGAGGAGGTGCTGGACTGGAGAGCAGTGACACCCTTTGGAACAGACCTCCTCCTAAGTGAGTATTATAAAGGTGTTGTTACGCTCACCGAGGAGCGGCGAGCGTCCGGAGGTGGACCCACTGGACCATGCACCGGACTCCCCTGAGAAGGCGACCAGCAGCAAACCCCTATACAGGGACTGTGCAGCGCCTCCCCAGAAGGCCTAAATGCACGGCAGCCAGGAACCGGTAGTAGGAGTCTCTGTAAGGCCAGGTGTAGCAAGGTTGTGACGTCCGCAGCCGGCAGAACACGGGAATGGCACCGGAGATGTTCACAGCAGGTGGCGTCCACAGTAGGTACGGCACAGATAATGTCCACGGCAGGTAGGGCACGGTGACGTCCACAGCCGGAATGGTACGGATGGCACTAGGGTGAGAAAAGGGATTAGAACCAGGTATCAAATGCACAGGTAACAGAACAAAGGGGTCTGGACACTGGCAAAGCTCTAATGGAAGCGTTGCTCGGGCACCTGCTGCCGGGGGAGGTGAACCTAAATACCCATTAGGTAACAAGGGGGTAAAGGGGGCGTGGCCTTGCACGCAGCCTAGAGTCACTTACTGCAATTCTGTGTGAGGATGGGAGACAGGAAGAGACTGCAGCAGGCCTGGGAGCAGGACGTACAGCAGGACCCGGACCAGGGGCAGCACCTGCAGAGCCATGGGACCGGTAAGAGGAAAGAGGTCGCTGCCTGGGGCTATGACCAGGAGTGCACGTGGGAGCCATGCTGGGACTGGGCAAATGTGAGGGAGCGCGACCCCCACGGGGTCTGGTGGGACCAGGCGCTACAGGTGTTTTTATGTTATACAGAGCGGCTTGGGCACTTATATACAGTATTCTGGAATGCTGTATATAAGGGCTCACTAGTGGTGGCCGCAGGATATAGGGGCCTAATCCGGTGGCAGGTTCCCATTAAAGGAAATCTTTAACGTCGGATAATTCTATTTACCTGCAGATATTGGGTTAAACTGCAAGCGAATAGTGTTAGGAAGGTGCCAGGCCAACTGAAAGGGTGGCACTGGGAGAAAATAAACTTTTTTTCTCCCAGGAGCTACTAGCTTTGAGCCATACAGGTGTGCTTGAAGCAATTACAGCCAAAAGCTCCCAGGGGCATGCTCATAAGTTCTCTTTAAATAAAACACATACACATCTACACATCTGGTAAACATTTATTTTACATGGGTTACCCATAATAAATGCATGCCGCCACATCAAAAAAGTCAGCTAATAGTTATATAACCTAATGTGGTTTTCTGTTGTGGTTTTTACTGCACCCCAACTGCAGTGTCTAAATAAACAAATAAGAATTGAAAGGGATTTTCAAAAAATCACAACTTATCCCCCATACATTGGATAGAAATAACTTGGTGATTGCTAGGGGTCCCTACACTCAGAACTCCAGTGTTCAGAAAGTTATTGCTATGCTGTGGATCTCAAGAATGGACTTTCCAATATGCATAAGAAGTAACTATTAATTTTGGGAAAAAACCTATAAAAATGTATGTCAGTGAGACTTTATCTAATCTAAAAGTTTCCTTTCTCTATGCTATTAGTGTATTTTTCGGACTATAAGATGCAGTTTTTCCCAAAAAATGTGAAAATTTGAGAGTAATGATAGGGATGAGTCTTATAGACTGGATGTGCCTGGCTCGCTGTGGGGGTACCACGGTGGCAGTAGAACGGGGTCACAAGAGGCAAGAGCAGGGTTGCCGCTGCAGAAAGCCGGCGGCTTGGAAGAACATATGCGTCTGCTATTCAAGAAAATGAATATTCATTGCTCCCCACACTCATAATTCGACCCCCAACCTCCTGGCACCGGCTTCAGGACTTTTTTTGTGTGAAACAAACTGTAGTATTACTCATAATATTTGGTCCAAACAACTTTTTCATCAATTTTCATTTCATTTTTCGGGTAGGAGCCGTGAACTAAAAACAATAAATTCGGAATCGTTTTGTAATTGTGTGTTCACTGTGCAGTAAAATTATTACGCAGATCAATATGGTTGGGGTGATACCAAATTTATTTTATTTTTTTTATATATTTTTTTGTTTTGTCATTATATTCTGAGAGCTATACCTTTTACATGTTCCTGTTCCAGAGATTTTCTTGTGTTTGTGTTTTAGGTAAAGAACTTCATTTTTACTGTTAAAATATTGGGACACATATGACTTTTTTGATCAGTATTTATTTCATTTTTTTGATGAGGCAGGATAAACAAAAACAGCAATTCTACTATAGTTTTTTGTCCATATTTTAACAACATGCACCATGTAGGATAAATAATACAATAATTTTATAATATAAGGTTAGTACAAATGTGGTGATACCACGTACCATATTTTTCAGACTATAAGACCCACTTTTTCTGCAAAATTTTGGAGGAAAGTGGGGAGTGCGTCTTATAGTCTGGATGTACCTGGCTCGCTGTGGTGAGAGGGTAGCGGCAATGGAGCTGCTCACAGGAGTCAGGAGCAGGGTTGCCGCTGCAGAAAGTTGGTAGCTGGGGTGAACACGTGTGTCTGCTATTTAAGAAAATGAATATTCACTGCTCCGAACACCCATAATGCCGCACACTTCTCGGCACTTAGGATTATGGGTCAGGGGAGCAGTGAATATTTATTTTTTAACAGCTGGCAGCTGACGTCGGCATGCGATTGGGGGCACATGGCAGTGACATCATGTGCTGCCCGTCACTTGCACGCTGAAGTAAGTTGCTAACATTAGAAGAGGATGCCGCGCACCAGGGAAGCAGAGGGAAGATATATATATATATATATATATATATATATATATATATATATATATATATATGTAACCAATAAACTAGCATAACGATGGTCGGCCAGGTCTACAAGTGTGCTTCACCTTTTGTGTCCCGCTTCTTCCCCATAGATTGTAAGCTTTTGAGCAGGGCCCTCATTCCTACTGTAGCTGTTGAATTATGTACTACTTTGTCCTGTTTTTGTCTATACAAGCCCCCACCTGATTGTAAAGTGCTGCGGAATATGTTGGCGCTATATAAATAAGCTTTATTATTATATTATTATTATTAATATTAATAAGGTGAGTATAGTAATTTATTTTTGTGTGTGTTTAAAAAAGCAGGATAACGGGAGGCATATATACCAGGATGGGCCCATGATGGGGGACATATATACCAGGATGGGGGAGATATTTACTAGGTTGGACCACATATATACAAAGATGGGGGACATATACAGTACAGACCAAACGTTTGGACACACCTTCTCATCTCTAGAATAACTGTTAAGAGGAGACTTTGTACAGCAGGCCTTCATGGTAAAATAGCTGCTAGGAAACCACTGCCAAGGACAGGCAACAAGCAGAAGAGACTTGTTTGGGCTAAAGAACACAAGGAATGGACATTAAACCAGGGGAAATCTGTGCTTTGGTCTGATGAGTCCAAATTTGAGCTCTTTGGATCCAACCACCGTGTCTTTGTAGAAAAGGTGAACGGATGGACTCTACATGCGTGGTTCCCACCGTGAAGCATGGAGGAGGAGGTGTGATGGTGTGGGAGTGCTTTGCTGGTGACACTGTTGGGGATTTATTCAACATTGAAGGCATACTGAACAAGCATGGCTACCACAGCATCTTGCAGCGGCATGCTATTTCATCCGGTTTGCGTTTAGTTGGACCATCATTTATTTTTCAACAGGACAATGACCCCAAGCACACCTTCAGGCTGTATAAGGGCTATTTGACCAAGAAGGAGAGTGATGGTTTGCTACGCCAGATGACCTGGTCTCCACAGTCACCAGACCAGAACACAATCGAGATGTTTTGGGGCGAGCTGGACTGCAGAGTGAAGGCAAAAGGGCTAACAAGTGCTACGCATCTCTGGGAACTCCTTCAAGACTGTTGGAAAACCATTTCCGGTGACTACCTCTTGAAGCTCATCAAGAGAATGCCAAGAGTGTGCAAAGTAGTAATGAAAGCAAAAGGTGGCTACTTTGAAAAACCTAAAATATAAGACATATTTTCAGTTGTTTCACACTTTTTTAAGTATTTCATTCCACATGTGTTAATTCATAGTTTTGATGTCTTCAATGTGAATCTACAATTTTTAGAGTCATGAAAATAAAGAAAACTCTTTGAATGAAACTTTTGGTCTGTACTGTATACCAGGATGGGCCACATATATACTAGGATGGGAGCATTTATACCAGGAGGGAGGACATATACACCAGGATGGAAGAGATATTGTCACGCTCCCAGGATCCCAGCGCCGCCTGTCACTCACCGCTCTGGTCCCCGGTTCCTCTGCCCGCGGCTGCTCCTCTCGCTCCCCCTACTGTACGTCCTCCATGCCTCCCGTCCGCTGGTCCCGGCGTCCCGCTGCGACCAGGGACTCTGGGCCTGGCTCCCCTGCATCTCCTCCACCTTCCCCTCTGCTTCCTGCACTGGTCTCCGGCCCTCGGGCCTCATGCATGCGCATTAGGGCACGCGCGCGCTCACTCACCTCTTCTTAAAGGTCCAGCGTTACTGGAACAGGATATGGCTGATTACAGGTACTGGGTATATAAGACTTCCTTTTCCATGTGGACGGTGCCTGTTCAACGTGTTCTTGTAGCTAGCTGGGCAGGTCCCTCTGTGCTTTGTACCCAGGTTAACCCTGTCCCTTCCACAGTGCCTGTCTGCCATCCCGATTGTGTCCGGCTTGCAGGAGTCCCAGGAGTTGCCCCGGTGACTATCAGCTGTGGATCCTGCCATTTCCCGTCAGCCTGTACCCATCACCGATCCCGGACTCCACCTGGTTACTTCAGCCTGCACGTCTCGCTAGACCTGGACCCCGTCAGCTGTTACCACTCGGCACCTGTACCCGGTTCCAGTCACCCATCCGGCATACGGTTCCCACTGGACTCATAGCCCTATCCCAAACTCACTTGTGTCCCAGCTGCTATGCATCTAGGCCCTCTGGAGAGACCGCGAGACAGTCCCTGTATAGGGGTTCGCTCCTGGTTGTCTCTCTGGGGGAGTCCGGTGCATGGTCCCGTGGATCCACCCCTGGACTGAACGTAACAGATATTTACCAGGATAGGACACATATATAAAAAGATGGGGGACATATATACTAGGATGGGCCACAAATATACCAGGATGGAGGCATTTATACCAGGAGGGAGGACATACAGTGCTGGCCAAAAGTATTGGCACCTCTGCAATTCTGTCAGATAATATTCAGTTTCTTCTTGAAAATGATTGCAATCACAAATTCTTTGGTATTATTATCTTCATTTAATTTGTCTTCAATGAAAAAAACTAAAAAAAATTGTCATAAAGCCAAATTGGATATAATTCCACACCAAACATAAAAAAGGTGGACAAAAATATTGGCACTGTTTGAAAAATCATGTGATGCTTCTCTAATTTGTGTAATTAACAGCACCTGTAACTTACCTGTGGCACCTAACAACAGGTGTTGGCAATAACTAAATCACACTTGCAGCCAGTTGACATGGATTAAAGTTGACTCAACCTCTGTCCTGTGTCCTTGTGTGTACCACATTGAGCATGGAGAAAAGAAAGAAGACCAAAGAACTGTCTGAGGACTTGAGAATCCAAATTGTGAGGGAGCATGAGCAATCTCAAGGCTACAAGTCCATCTCCAAAGACCTGAAAGTTCCTGTGTCTACAGTGCGCAGTGTCATCAAGAAGTTTAAAGCCCATGGCACTGTGGCTAACCTCCCTAGATGTGGAAGGAAAAGAAAAATTGACAAGAGATTTCAACGCAAGATTGTGCGGATGGTGGATAAAGAACCTCGACTAACATCCAAACAAGTTCAAGCTGCCCTGCAGTCCGAGGGTACAACAGTGTCAACCCGTACTATTCGTCGGCGTCTGAATGAAAAGGGACTGTATGGTAGGATACCCAGGAAGACCCCACTTCTTACCCCGAGACATAAAAAGGCCAGGCTGGAGTTTACCAAAACATACCTGAGAAAGCTTAAAACGTTTTGGAAGAATGTTCTCTGGTCAGATGAGACAAAATACGTAATTACTTACCGGTAATGTGTTTTTTCCAAACCCATGACGGCACCACGAGAGAGGATCCGCCCATCCAGGACAGGAAACCTTCAGGTTAAAAAGGGGCGGTCCTCTCGCCGCTTCAGTTTGATTAAAGAGCATGAGAGGACCGCCAAAAAAAACAACAGGTTAGTATAAGGCCACCACCAGTAAAATTGTGGAAGAAGGAAAAAGGAAAGTGAACCAACCAACAATCCCCAGTGCAGGGTGGGAATATAAGGGTGCCGTCATGGGTTCGGAAAAAACACATTACCGGTAAGTAATTACGTATTTTCCCTCACCCTATGACGGCACCACGAGAGAATTACAGCGAAGAAAAAAATTAGGGAGGGACCACAGCCTGTAGAGCACGCCTCCCAAAGGTGAGGTCGGAGAAGGAAAGATCCAACCTATAATGCTTATAAAAGTTCGAGGGTGAGGACCATGTGGCAGCTTTACAAATTTGAGCAATGGAAACATCCGCCCGTTCTGCCCAAGAAGATGCTACAGCCCGCGTGGAATGTGCCTCCGGGACAGGAAACCAAAACTGAAGCGACGAGAGGACGGCCCCTTTTTAACCTGAAGGTTTCCTGTCCTGGATGGGTGGATCCTCTCTCGTGGTGCCGTCATAGGGTGAGGGAAAAAGTAGAGCTTTTTGGGAAAAGCCATCAACGTAGAGTTTACAGGAAAAAAAAGAGACATTCAAAGAAAAGAACACGGTCCCTACAGTCAAACATGGCGGAGGTTCCCTGATATTTTGGGGTTGCTTTGCTGCCTCTGGCACTGGACTGCTTGACTGTGTGCATGGCATTATGAAGTCTAAAGACTACCAACAAATTTTGCAGCATAATATAGGGCCCAGTGTGAGAAAAAAGGGTCTTCCTCAGAGGTCATGGGTCTTCCAGCAGGACAATGACCCAAAACACACTTCAAAAAGCACTAAAAAATGGTTTGATAAAAAGCACTGGAGACTACTAAAGTAGCCAGCAATGAGTCCAGACCTGATGGATACCGGAAGCGGTTGTTTGCAGTTATTTTGGCTAAAGGTTGTGCAACCAAGTATTAGGCTAAGGGTGCCAATACTTTTGTCTGGCCCATTTTTGGAGTTTTGTGTGAAATGATCAATGATTTGATTTTTGTTTCATTCTCTTTTGTGTTTTTTCATTGCAAGCAAAATAAATGAAGATAATAATACCAAAGAATTTGTCATTGCAATCATTTTCAAGAAGAAACTGAGTATTATCTGACAGAATTGCAGGGGTGCCAATACTTTTGGCCAGCACTGTATACAGCAGGATGGGAGTAATATGTACCAGGATGGGCAACATATATAGAAAGAAGGGGGATATATATATACTGGGAGTGGCCACATATATACCAGGATAGGGAACATTTATACCAGGCTGGAGGACATATAAACCAGGATGGGGACATACATACTTGGTTGGAATGGGCCAAGGATGGGGGACATTAGTGCGTAATTAAGGGACATTACCCCCATAACGGTGTCAGTATCAGATCCCCCCCCCACGCATAGCAGTGCATCATGACCACCATTTTTGTCTTACAATTTTTTTTTAAATATTTTCTTCCTCTTTAATCTAGGTGTGTCTTGTGGTTTGGTGCGTCTTATAGCCCGAAAATATGGTATCTTATTACATATTTATTTTAATAATTTATCAGATGTATCAGGAAGAAAATTGACATTTAGAATTATGTAGTTTTGTAAAAATGGAAAATGTCCTCAAATATATTTTATTTTATTATTTATTAGGAACTTTGATGAAACTTTTAAGTTTTGAAAATTATAATTAGGTTCAAAGAAATGTAAAGTTTCTTTTGTTCCAGATATGTCCTTTTATCATGCAGTAACGGGATAGTGATCTTGGAGGCTACCTGTGGTCATTAAGTGACAGAAGAAAATTAAAAATGTAGAACATCTCTGAATTTTAAAGACTGTTAATCAATATTCAGGCGCTAGTAAATTATTATGCTCATACACTGTGTGCAGAATTATTAGGCAAATGAGTATTTTGATCCCATGATACTTTTTAGACATGTTGTCCTACTCCAAGCTGTATAGGCTGAGAACCAACTATCAATTAAGTAAATCAGGTGATGTGCATCTCTGTAATGAGGAGGGGTGCGGTGTAATGACATCAGCACCCTATATAAGGTGTGCTTAATTATTAGGCAACTTCCTTTCCTTTGGCAAAATGTGTCAGAAGAGAGATTTGACGGGCTCTGAAAAGTCCAAAATTGTGAGATGTCTTGCAGAGGGATGCAGCAGGCTTGAAATTGCCAAACGTTTGAAGCGTGATCACCGAACAATCAATTATTTCATGGCAAATAGCCAACAGGGTCTCAAGAAGCGTGTTGGGCAAAAAAGGCGCAAAATAACTGCCCATGAATTGAGGAAAATCAAGCATGAAGCTGCCAAGATGCCATTTGCCACCAGTTTGGCCATATTTCAGAGCTGCAACGTTACTGGAGTATCAAAAAGCACAAGGTGTGCAATACTCAGGGACATGGCCAAGGTAAGGAAGGCTGAAAAACCACCACCTTTGAACAAGAAACATAAGATAAAACGTCAAGACTGGGCCAAGAATTATCTTAAGACTGATTTTTCAAAGGTTTTATGGACTGATGAAATGAGAGTGACTCTTGATGGGCCAGATGGATGGGCCAGAGGCTGGATCAGTAAAGGGCAGAGAGCTCCACTCTGACTCAGACGCCAGCAAGGTGGAGGTGGGGTACTGATATGGGCTGGTATCATCAAAGATGAACTTGTGTGACCTTTTCGGGTTGAGGATGGAGTGAAGCTCAACTCTTAGACCTACTGCCAGTTTCTGAAAGACAACTTCTTCAAGCAGTGGTACAGGAAGAATTCGGTATCGTTCAAGAAAAACATGATTTTCATGCAGGACAATGCTCCATCACATGCATCCAACTACTCCACAGCGTGGCTGGCCAGTAAAGGTCTAAAAGATGAAAAAATAATGACATGGCCCCCTTGTTCACCTGATCTGAACCCCATAGAGAACCTGTGGTCCCTCATAAAATGTGAGATCTACAGGGAGGGAAAACAGTACACCTCTCGGAACAGTGTCTGGAGGCTGTGGTGGCTGCTGCACAAAATGTTGATAGTAAACAGATCAAGCAACTGACAGAATCTATGGATGGTCGGCTGTTGAGTGTCATCATAAGGAAAGGGGGCTATATTGGTCACTATTTTTTGGGGTTTTGTTTTTGCATGTCAGAAATGTTTATTGCTAAATTTTGTTCAGTTATATTGGTTTACCTGGTGAAAATAAACAAGTGAGATGGGAATATATTTGGTTTCTATTAAGTTGCCTAATAATTCTGCACAGTAATAGTTACCTGCACAAACAGATATCCTCCTAAGATAGCCAAATCTAAAAAATCCTCATCCAACTTCCAAAAATATTAAGCTTTGATATTTATGAGTCTTTTGGGTTGATTGAGAACATAGTTGTTGATCAATAATAAAAAAAATCTTCTAAAATACAACTTGCCTAATAATTCTGCACACGGTCTATATGGGTGTTACATGAAAAATATATCTAGCCAGTATATGGACAAATATTATAAATTGAAAGTTCTCAGTGGTTGATACCTTTTAATGGTTAACTGAAGAGATTGTAACAGATAGCAAGCTTTGGAGACTACTCCGGTCATTATGCCTGATCTAAATTGGCCAAAAGGGATGTGTTCTATCATCAAAGAAAAGTAGTTAAAACTCTCCCTTTAACCATATAGGATGAAAAAAAATTGGCAGAATGTGCACATATTGAAAAAAAACATAATTAGGTAGAAAGACTCTTAAAGGAAATCTGTCAGCAGGTGTTTGCTATGTAAGCTGAAAACAGCATGCTGCAAGGGTTAACACAGAAAGTTCAGGCATGCCTGTTTTGTCACAGTAGCATCTTTTGTTTATTTCTTATGTTTGTTTAAGCAGCAGGACCCTTATCATTATAGGACTAGAAACTCATGTGCACAGTAGTCCGGCATACCCCTGCTGTGATTGGTACCTCACAGTCAATGTTTACTCATTATTGAGACCCTGGTGTGAGCGGGGGACAGCTCCCTGGGCACAGCTACATGACCAAATGTAAAAATTCAGATTGTGTCAGAATATCTGCACTAAGTAATCTAAGTGAAACATCGTTGGAATCAGGATCTTTTTGCCTACATCATGCTGCTCTCAGATGAGGTAACCAAAAACTGCTGACTGATTTCCTTTAAAAGCAAGCAGAGAGGTGACGGTGAATAGCTTTTGTCCGAGCACGCACCGAGTGCACATTCAGTAGAAAGCATAGGCTTTAGGTGGCTTTACACGCTACGAGATCGCTAAAGCGATGTCGTTGGGGTCACGGATTTTGTGACGCACATCCGGCCGTGTTAGCGATGTCGTCGCGTGTGACACCTATGAGCGATTTTGAATCGTTGCAAAAACGTTGAAAATCGCTAATCGGTGACATGGCCCCCTCTTCCCAACTATCGTTGCTTCTGCAGTAACGATGGTGTTCCTCATTCCTGCGGCAGCACACATCGCTACGTGTGACACTGCAGCAGCGAGGAACCTCACCTTACCTGCGTCCCACCGGCAATGAGGAAGGAAGGAGGTGGGCGGGATGTTCGTCCCGCTCGTCTCCGCCCCTCCGCTTTGATTGGGCGGCCGCTTAGTGACGTCGCTGTGATACTGAACGAACCGCCCCCTTAGAAAGGAGGCGGTTCGCTGATCACAGCGACGTCGCAGAGTAGGTATGTGCGTGTGACGCTACGGCAGCGATCAACACATATCGGCCGTATGATGGGGCGGGTGCTATCACGCTCCACATCACTAGCATCGGTTAGCGATGTCGCAGCGTGTAAAGCGGCCTTTAGTCTTCTTTGTTGCCTATGCATTATATTGAATATGTACTCTACTCTATGTGCGTGGTCAGGCAGCAGATTGTGCACCCAGCAATCTAAGTGATACATTATTGGATTCAGGATCTCTTTGCTTACATCATGCTGCTCTCAGATGAGGTAGCCAAAATCTGCTGACTGATTTCCTTTAAAAGCAAGCAGAGAGGTGACAGTGAATAGCTTTTGTGCGAGCATGCACAGAGTGCAGATTTATTAGAAAGCATAGGCTTTGTCGTCTTTGTCGCCTATGCATTATATTGAATATTGTGCATGGTCAGACAGCAGATTTTGCAACCAGTAATCTAAGTGATGCATTATTGGATTAAGACTCTCCTTG
The DNA here is from genome assembly GCF_048569485.1 of Anomaloglossus baeobatrachus. Lineage (NCBI taxonomy): Eukaryota > Metazoa > Chordata > Amphibia > Anura > Aromobatidae > Anomaloglossus > Anomaloglossus baeobatrachus. The sequence goes on from NC_134361.1 coordinate 178,919,955, forward strand.
CCTACATCAGGCTGCTCTCAGATGAGGTAGAAAAAAACCTTTATGAGATAGCCAAGATGATTGTCTATAAAATGAAAGTAGTCTCAGGATCACAGCTATACTCAATGGCGAGATAAAGAGCCTGAAAGTCAAAAGTTCAAAACATTGTTACCCTTTTGCTCATCTGTGTATGTCCCCCTTCTGCCGCTTTTCCGTAACTCACTAAAAATTAAAAAATTCATCTTACTCCACTCAAACTAAGTGTGGTGTCCCCTTCTGTAGCCAGTACATGGGCATGCCTGCTATGGTGGAAAAACATCACTGCCATGTGACACCAATGCCTGTCATGCCGACGTCAGCTGCCGGCCTCTAATTGGCCAGCGGCGTGTATTGTTGTGCAGGGACCCGACGGGCCATAGTACACTTCAGCTGAATGGACAGGTTACCAAGGGATGTAGTGAGCTTTCTATCAATGTAAATCTTCATGCAGAAACTGGATAAGAATATAACGGGGATGATTTAGGTAAACCTGCACGCGCATGGGGTTGGGCCTGATGAAGTCCCTTCCAATTCTACTATTTTCTGAAAGATATGTGCAAACATTCTATGAAGGTGCATCCTCGGATGCACATCCAGAGGCGCCCCTAAAGCATGGGCCCGGTTGCACCTTCTGTGGCGTGATGGTTGAGCACCTGCCAGATAGATTGACAATGATGGTGAAGACCAATCCGTGCCGATCCTCGCCTCCCAACATTTCCTCTTTTCTTTCGACCAGACTTTACAAATGAGCTTGGAAAATGATATCACCATAAATTTTTTTCAAATCTCATTTTACAGGTTGGGTTTCCATAATCTAGACAAAAAGTTGCCAGCAGTAACCTTCATTTTTTCTAAGTGGTTTGTGTCATGATCCAGGCTGGCTTTTCCCTACTGTGGTTACACCCAGCTCTGGCCTGGTCATGTCAGGGGTTAACTCCCTTGCCTCGTTCTGGATCCGAGGATACTATATCTTGCCCCTCTACCTATGGGTCAGTGCCAGTGATATTTCTGTTAACAGTTACCAGAGCCAGTATACAAGCTGCAAGACAATCTGTCCTGCCTCCCTGCTACTGTGTCCCGACCTGTACCCTTCCCTGTTCGTCTGCCTGTCCCGGTCCCTAACTTCCTGCTCCTGTCTGATGTTTGTGTTCCCCTCTGCATACCTGATATCCCGGCTTCCGATTCGGTTCTGATTTCTAACTTGATTTTGATACTCCCCTTGCAGTGACTTGACTTTCCTGGCTAGACCCTGACTGTTTGACAACTCTATTGCCCCCTGGTGGTTCGCCTGTTAACTGCCTGCTGAAGCTATTCTGCTGTACTTCAGCCGGCTTTCTGTTACAGTGTTCATTTGTCTCTCCTTCACTACTCTGCTGCCACCTAGTGGGGATTACGCTGTACTACGTCTTACTAGCCCTTTGTACAGTGTGATAGTTTGTTAGTGGTTTTGCTTCTGGGCCGTGATCGTTAGGCCCTTGCCAGATAGATTGACGATGGTGGTGAAGACCAATCCGTGTCAATCCTCGTCTCCCAACATTATCTCTTTTCTTTCGACCAGACTTTGCAAATGAGCTTGGAAGATGATATCGCTATAAATTTTTTCAAATCTCATTTTACAGGTTGGGTTTCCACAAGCCAGACAAAAAGTTGCCAGCAGTAACCTTCGTTTTTTCTGCCAAAGCTTACATATTTATATTGTTTTTTTAAGGCCGGCTATAAACCTAAGTGGTTTGTTATTGGTTTTGCTGATGCAAATCTACAACGCATAAAAATGTATTTGACTATGACAATAGTAATAAGATTATTGAAAACGTGCCATCGTTCCGGAGCTTTCAAATATGCGCAAAATTCCCCCTGCGACGATATCGTAGAAGCACAATTGGCGGTAATGTCAAATTATGTAGTAAAAACTGATGAGATGTAAATGTGTCCAAAGTAAAAAAATAAATTTGCAAAAAAAAAAAATACTTAAGGAAGTTTCTTCATTTCTCCAGAGCTTTTCTTATTGCTGACTGTATTTACAATATACCATTTTCTTATTTTTTTTCTTCTTATATTGGAATAAATATTATTTTTCTTCAAATGCTTCATCGCATCTGTATTTTCTCTGCATTGACCTGAAAAATACTAAGCAGTCTGGTAGGTAATAGCGCAGGGAATTTTTACTAGCAATAACCACAGGAAATATCTATCAATTCCTACTTACAACAGTACAGAAATAAAGTAGTGTAAAAGCAAAGTGCCAAGGCGAAAACTGCCGTGACATTTACTGCTGCCTGGAAACTAAATAGGTGTAAGGAGTGTATGAACTAATACTGAGGGATAGAAATTGGCTTTCTCTCCTTGTCTTTCTATGGACAAATCAGATTCTGCAAGTCGCCGCATGTATTTACGGATGACTTTTATAGAATATGCATAGTGTAATGCTGAACGAGCAGAACTGTGCGCTGGGTAATGGCCAGACGTGGGTGAATGGGACACATTTTTCATGCCTGCGAGGTAGGCGCAACGATGTGCGGGATAATGGCGCCAATTCACAAAGCAGTAATTCACAGTTACATATAGTAAAATTAAGCCTTGAGGAAAAAGTAGTTTATTAAATCATTTCTCTGGTTATCATATTTAATAAATTCAATACATTGTAGAGCGTTGCCGGAATAAAAAAAAAAGTTTATAAGCCATGCTAAAATAAAAACAAAGTAAAATAAGTACACAACGAAGTACAGGTGACTTTTAGATCAGAGGTCCCCAATCTGTGGCTCAGGAGACATATGTGGCTCGCAGCCAGGTCTTGCAATCAACTTTGAAGAGCAGGTCTCCAGATGGGGACATTTGTGAGTTGCCCAGCACAGAAGAGCAGATCGGAATGGATTTAGGCACCATTGGATCTTGGTATACTGCCTCAGGGTGGTGATTTTTGTGAAAAAGCTTTGGCTATAATTATACAGGTAATTGGTGCTCCGGGTGTCACTACTGTGAGGGGTGGGAGCTAAATGTGGCTCACGACCATCTCTCAGAGCAGAATGTGGCCTGCTACCCTCTGTCAGAGCAGAATATGGCTCGAAACCCTCTCTCAGAGGAGAATGTGGCCGGTGACCCTCTGTCAAAGCAGAATGTGGCTCACGACCCTCTCTTAGAGCAGAATATGGCTCATGACCCACTCTCAGAGCTAATGTGGATAACGACCCACTCTCAGAGCAGAATGTGGCCGGCGACCGTCTATCAGAGCAAAATGTGGTTTCCGACCCTCTCTCAGAGCAGATTCTGGTTTACGGCCCTCACTCAGAGTAGAATGTGGCTCAGGACCCTTTCTTAGAGCTGAATGTGCCTCATGACCCTCAGAGCAGAATATGGCCCACGACCCTCTCTCAGAGCAGAATATGGCTCTTGGCTCTCTCTCAGAGAAGAATGTGGCTTGTGACCCTTTCTTAAAGCTAAATGTGGTTCCTGACACTGTCCCAGAGCTGAATGTGGCTCTCAAGGTCAGAAAGGTTAGGACCACTGTAGATACTAGAGGTGAGTTGGTCAAGCTAAATTCTCTTTCACCTATTACCACAGATTTTTACTGAAAATTGTACTAGCCGAGAAGTTATTCTCCATAAATTTAATATCGCCCATTATGCTCTGGGGTCTACTCAGACCTGACAGCAAAATATAGAAATTGTAGAAAAAGTTTCAGGTGCCACTCAAATAGTAAAGGTGCACGCGTCTATGAAGGCATCCACAATTTATATCATGAAGAATAGACCGGAACGCCAATTAAATGAAGAATAATCAAGGAATTTATTCTATTATATCCATGCATAGGAATAAAATGTCTAATGATGCGTTTTGACTTGGCACAAGCCTTGTTCTAACAAGGCATAATAAACATAGTATACTCATCTTACTGCTCACCTCTCCAGCCCCTCTGCTCCTCACCATCACCTGTCTGGTCCTCATATTCTGATTACCACCACTCGCGATTAAATCCCTGGGCCTCTCATGCTAGGCTTGGACTCCCGGCTTTGACAAAGTCAGGAAGGGTCGGTGTGACTTTACGCGTGTGTGCACAGGACCATCCTGTCCTTCTTCAGAGCCAGAAGAGCTGAGCGATAAAATTAATAAACAGATTTTCCTTTTTGGTAATTTTTCATGGCCCTGTATCTTTCACAAAAATGCTTAGAAGCGAATTACCCCCCAAAAACCCAGCATTTTGACGAATGCAGATGTCTGTAAAATTTTAATAGAATTCAATTCTATATATTCGCTCATCTCTCCTACATCTCGCCTACATTACCTAAATGCCACATTTTATTAATTATATTACTGTATATTAGTATAATCCATAAATTAATAATTATGAATCTTTGGGACACAATGGGGATAATTATTATTATTATTATTAGTAGTATTATTATTTATTCAGTTATTTATTCATAGTACACACTATTTATCAATATTATTTATTATTAATATCCTCCATTGTGTCCCCAGTTATTGCCCCCATACAGTAATAATGTCCCCCTATTGGTCCCATACAGTAATAATGTCCCCCTATTGGTCCCATACAGTAATAATGTCCCCTATTGGTCCTATACAGTAATAATGTTTCATTATTGGTCACGTCCAGTAATGTCCCCCTATTGTTTCCATACAGTAATAATGTTCCCAATTGGTCCCATAAAGTAACAATGTCCCCTTATTATTATTATTAATTTTTTCTACTATATGAACAGGAATTGAGTTTTCATGATTCCTGTGGTGAGTGCCTACATGTTTTTAGAATCAGAGAGCAATCTTCTATAAATGTCACAGCAGAGGTTTAAGCTAAAGCTCTTCAGAGCAGGAATATGTGCTGTACTTGTTAGCACTGGATTGATATATTTTGGAACACATAGAATAATGTGTGCTTGGTGCATTGAATGCCACCCCTATATGTAAAGCACAGAAAGAGAAGTTCAAGGCGGCACACAATCCTTCAAGGTGCACGTGTCCAAGGAAGGCATCCACAGTATAATTAATACAAAGGACCGGCACTCCAAATCTTCTGAAATATTTTTGTAGTTTATTCCATCATAATATACAGGCGTAAATACGCGTTTCGGCTAATAGTGAGCCTTTTTCACATCTATAGATGAGAAAAAGGCTCACTATTAGCCGAAACGCGTATTTACACCTGTATATTATGATGGAATAAACTACAAAAATATTTCAGAAGATTTGGAGTGCCGGTCCTTTGTATTAATTATATGTAAAGCACATCATCATAATGACTCTGCTTCAAGTGAAACTTCACATTGAAGCCCCTTTAAACATTTGTGGTAACAAACATAGAACTTAAAGAGGTTTTCCATTACTAATGTAATCCGCTTTCTTTTATCCTAACTCTTCCTAACTAACAATTTCCTAATATACTTCTGCTATCTACTCTGCTCCTGTAAGCTTATATCTAAGAGCTTCGCAAATACCTTTATTGATGTTGTAGTGTGATCCTTCCGGCTGCAAACTGGAATCGGCCCAACTGAGTAGGGAACTAGTGGGGGCTGAGAGGAGAGTGAAGTGCGATCCTGGTCCAGACTGCTGTCCCTCACAGATCAACAGCCCCGTTCCCACTAGTGATGTGCCCTGCTCAATTAGTCCGACTCTGGTCTGTAGCCAGTAGGATCAAAGCTACAACAACAATAAAGGTATTTATGAGCCTCTTAGAGATAAGCTTACAGGAGCAGAGTAGATACCAGGAGTATATTAGGAAAGGATTAGTTAGGAAGAGTTGGGATAAAAGAAAGGTCATCACTAGAGATGAGCGAACCGGTCCCGGTTCAGCTCGAGGTCGGTTCGCCGAACGGGGGTCCCGTTCGAGTTCGGTTCGTCGAACGTTCGACGAACCGAACTCGAACCTATAGGCTATAATGGGAGGCAATCACAAACACATAAAAATGCATTATACATGTACACAAACAGTTAATAAACATTGCCATAACACTTACCGGTCCCCGCGATCCCTTCTGCACTCTGTCTCCTGCCGCTATTCCATCCGATGATCGCTGAATCCTCCCGTGACCGGCACTGCCAGCAGAGATGCAGGACCTATCGTGACGTCAAAATAGCCATGTGACCAGTCACTTGGCTATTATCTCATTGGCTACAGACTGGTCACATGACTATGACGCGTCATGTAGGACCTGCGAGTGCATCTCTCCGGTACACGGCGCACATATGTGTATCGCCGTGTACCGGCGACATGCTCTAGCACACGGTCGACTCCACGTTCCGTTAGGGACCGGCTGACACAGCCGGTCATTAACGGAGATCACCGTTGCCATAGCAATGCAGTTAGCGGTGACGTCACCGCTAACCGCAGCTCCGAGAGCACCATTGCTATGGTAACGCGTCTGTCAGCGTTACCGCTGTTACCGCTGACAGCCAGCACTGATCACTCACGGAGTGAAGGCTGCACGCTGCTTCCCGATTGTAGTGAGGATTGTAGTGAGGATGAGGTTCCCCAGCCCCAAGTGATGGGCTGGTGAACCTCATCCTCACTACAATCGTCACTACTACTACACTAGTGAGGATTGTAGTGAGGATGAGGTTCCCCAGCCCCAAGTGATGGGCTGGTGAACCTCATCCTCACTACAATCGTCACTACTACTACACTAGTGAGGATTGTACTGAGGATGAGGTTCCCCAGCCCCAAGTGATGGGCTGGTGAACCTCATCCTCACTACAATCGTCACTACTACTACACTAGTGAGGATTGTACTGAGGATGAAGTTCCCCAGCCCCAAGTGATGAGCTGGTGAACCTCATCCTCACTACAATCGTCACTACTACTACACTAGAAAGAAAGAAGACAGAAGAGCAGGATCGTGGAGGGCTGACAGGGGGTAATAAAGATGGAGTCTCTAATGTGTCTGTATATTTATTTCTATTAAAGTATTTTTTCTCTGTGTGGTGTCTTTTTTTTAACCCTTTATTGGAGATTCTTAATGGCCGGGTCAAACGTGCCTGGCATTAAGAATCTCTGGCTTAATACTGGCTAGTAAAACAAAGCCAGTATTAACTCATGATTACCCAACAAGCCACCCGGCTCCAGGGCTGTTGGAAGAGTTGGATACAGCACCAGATGATGGCGCTTCTATGAGAGCGCCATTTTCTGGGACGGCTGCGGACTGAAATCCGCAGCAGAGGCGCCCAGAAACCTCGGGCTAACCTGTGCTGCGGATTCCAATCCCCAGCTGCCTAGTTGTACCCGGCTGGACACAAAAATGGGGCGAAGCCCACGTCATTTGTTTTTTAATTATTTCATGAAATAAGTGAAATAATTAAAAAAAAACGGGCTTCCCTATATTTTTGGTTCCCAGCCGGGTACAAATAGGCAACTGGGGGTTGGAGGCAGCCCGTGGCTGCCTGCTGTACCTGGCTAGCATACAAAAATATGGCGAAGCCCACGTCATTTTTTTGGTGGGCAAAAAAATTCTGCATACAGACCTGGATGGAGTATGCTGAGCCTTGTAGTTCTGCAGCTGCTGTCTGCTCTTCTCCATACAGACAGACAGCAGCTGCAGAACTACAAGGCTCAGCATACTCCATCCAGGACTGTATGCAGAAGTTTTTTGCCCCCTGAAAAAATTATGTGGGCTTCGCCATATTTTTGTATGCTAGCCAGGTACAGCAGGCAGGTACGGCTGCCCCCAACCCCCAGTTGCCTATTTGTACCCGGCTGGGAACCAAAAATAAAGGGAAACCCTTTTTTTATTATTTCATGAATTTCATGAAATAATTAGAAAACAAATGACGTAGGCTTCGCCCCATTTTTGTGTCCAGCCAGGTACAACTAGGCAGCTGGGGATTGGAATCCGCAGCACAGGTTGGCCTGAGCTTTCTGGGCCCCACTGCTGTGAATTGCAGTCTGCAGCCGCCTCAGAAAATGGCACTTTCATAGAAGTGCCATCTTCTGGCGCTGTATCCAACTCTTCCAGCACCTGCCTGCTATACCTGGCTAGCATACAAAAATATGGCGAAGCTCACGTCCTTTTTTTGTAGTTTTTTGGCAAAAAAAATAAAAAATGCTTCCCTGGATTTTCCATTGCCAGTGAAGGTAACACCAAGCAGTGGGGGTTAGCAGCCAGTAGCTGCTTGGATTACCCTTAGCTAGCAATACAAAAAATGCAGCGGGAGCCCATATATATTTTTTTTAATTATTTATTTAAATAACTAAAAATAAAATGGGCTTCCCTGTATTTTGATTGCTGGACATCACAGTGCTGTAAAAATAAATCTTTAAAAAAATGACGTAGCGCTCCGCGGTATTTTTGATTCTCAGCAGATAAAGCAGACAGCTATGGGTTGCTACCCCCATCTGCCTGCCGTTACCTTGGTTGGCAATCAAAATACAGGGAAACCCATTAATTTTTTCTATTTAAAAAATAGTTAAAAAAAAAAAATGACGTTGGGTCCCCCCATTTTTGATAGCCAGCTAGGGTAAAGCAGACGGCTGTAGCCTGAAAACCACAGCTGGCAGCTTTACCGTGGTTGGGGATCCAATGTGGAGGTCCCCCCAGGCTCTTTTTTATCATTATTTTATAAATATTAATAATTACACAATAAAAGTAGGGTCCCCCCCAAATTGGATCACCAGCCAAGGTAAAGCGGACAGCTGTGGTCTGGTATTCTCAGGGTGGGAAGGTCCATAGTTATTGGGCCTTCACAGCCTAAAAATAGCAGGCCGCAGGCACCCCAGACGTGGCGCATCCACTAGATGCGCCAATCCTGGCGCTTCACCCCAGCTCATCCCGTGCCCTGGTGCAGTGGCAAACGGGGTAATAAATCGGGTTGATACTAGCTGTAAAGTTACCTGAGATCAAGCCCAGCAGTTTGTGATGTCATGGCGTCTATTAGATACCCAACATGATAAACTGTCAGTACTAACAAAAAAAAAAAATCGACAAAAGAAATTTATTTGAAAAAACAGTCCCCAAAACATTTCCTCTTTCACCAATTTATTGTAAGAAAAAAAATAAAGGGGTCCCACGACGACTCTGGACCGTCTAGAATATGGGGGGGGAGACACTCAGGGAACGTATCCCCCATTTTCTAGGAGTGCGGACCCTTCATGTGAGGAGTGTGGGTGCAATGAATCTGCACTCACTCTCCCCGGGTCCACAGCAGCAGAGTCCATGTCGTAATGGTTGCTACCAAAGCTGCAATGCCCTGCTCATGAGGTAAGGGCATGCCTAATCAGGAGAACTACTGTAGAGGAAGCTCTGCTCACTGGTATATAGGTGCTCAGAGGTAATAATACATAAAATTAGTGAGTAACCTCGGCACTCTAAATCTCCCAGACTAAGTCAGTAAGTCACAACGGATAGTAATGCAAAATCACTCTTTATTGGTCCGTATTAAGAAAAAAATTTTTTCATAAGCATATATGTTTTTGTCCAAAACAAGTTACAAATGACGTTTCGGCCTGAGCCTTCGTCAGATTGGACTTATCTGCTTGTAATCATGAAAAATGACAATAATCAGTTTCACATAAGAGTGAGAGAACAATAACATAAACTCGAACAATGTAGAGGTACAATTGGGATGCAGCAAAAAAATTGCAACACAGCAAGAAATGAAACACATGATACAAATGTCATAATACAGTACAAGGACAATATAGTAATGACAAATATGGGGTCAGAGTAGGCTTAGACAGCTCTGGTACGAAAGAGATGTCAATCATAAAGTAACATGTGCAGTAGGTGTAGAGCTACAGTATGCATGGCAGAGCTAATGGGTAGACTGACCATAGAAAAAGAACGGAGAAAAAGTGGAGAAAAAGTGGAGAAAAAGTGGAGAAAAAATGGAGAAAAAGTGGAGAAAAAGTGGAGAAAAAGTGGAGAAAAAGTGGATAAAAAATGGATAAAAAGTGGAGAAAAAGTGGAGAAAAAGTGGAGAAAAAGTGGAGAAAAAAATGGATAAAAAGTGGAGAAAAAGTGGAGAAAAAAAATGGATAAAAAGTGGATAAGAAGTGGAGAAAAAGTGGAGAAAAAAATGGAGAAAAAGTGGAGAAAAAGTGGAGAAAAAGTGGAGAAAAAATGTAGAAAAAGTGGAGAAAAAGTGGAGAAAAAGTGGAGAAAAAGTGGAGAAAAAAATGGAGAAAAAATGTAGAAAAAGTGGAGAAAAAGTGGAGAAAAAGTGGAGAAAAAATGGAGAAAAAAATGGAGAAAAAGTAGAGAAAAAGTGGAGAAAAAATGGAGAAAAAGTGGAGAAAAAGTGGAGAAAAAGTGGAGAAAAAATGGAGAAAAAGTGGAGAGAAAGTGGAGAAAAAGTGGAGAAAAAGTGGAGAAAAAGTGGAGAAAAAATGGAGAAAAAGTGGAGAGAAAGTGGAGAGAAAGTGGAGAAAAAGTGGAGAAAAAGTGGAGAAAAAGTGGAGAAAAAGTGGAGAAAAAATGGAGAAAAAGTGGAGAAAAAGTGGAGAAAAAATCTAGAAAAAGTGGAGAAAAAGTGGAGAAAAAGTGGAGAAAAAAATGGAGAAAAAGTGGAGAAAAAGTGGAGAAAAAATGGAGAAAAAGTGGAGAAAAAGTGGAGAAAAAGTGGAGAAAAAAATGGAGAAAAAGTGGAGAAAAAATGGAGAAAAAGTGGAGAAAAAAATGGAGAAAAAGTGGAGAAAAAGTGGAGGAAAAAATGGAGAAAAAAATGTAGAAAAAGTGGAGAAAAAGTGGAGAAAAAGTGGAGAAAAAATGTAGAAAAAGTGGTGAAAAAGTGGAGAAAAAGTGGAGAAAAAGTGGAGAAAAAAATGGAGAAAAAATGTAGAAAAAGTGGAGAAAAAGTGGAGAAAAAGTGGAGAAAAAGTGGAGAAAAAGTGGAGAAAAAATGGAGAAAAAAATGGAGAAAAATTGGAGAAAAAGTGGAGAAAAAAATGGAGAAAAAATGTAGAAAAAGTGGAGAAAAAGTGGAGAAAAAGTGGAGAAAAAGTGGAGAAAAAATGGAGAAAAAAATGGAGAAAAAGTGGAGAAAAAGTGGAGAAAAAATGGAGAAAAAAATGGAGAAAAAATGTAGAAAAAGTGGAGAAAAAGTGGAGAAAAAATCTAGAAAAAGTGGAGAAAAAGTGGAGAAAAAGTGGAGAAAAAATGGAGAAAAAAATGGAGAAAAAGTGGAGAAAAAGTGGAGAAAAAGTGGAGAAAAAAATGGAGAAAAAATGTAGAAAAAGTGGAGAAAAAGTGGAGAAAAAATGGAGAAAAAAATGGAGAAAAAGTGGAGAAAAAGTGGAGAAAAAATGGAGAAAAAAATGTAGAAAAAATGTAGAAAAAGTGGAGAAAAAGTGGAGAAAAAATCTAGAAAAAGTGGAGAAAAAGTGGAGAAAAAGTGGAGAAAAAGTGGAGAAAAAATGGAGAAAAAAATGGAGAAAAAGTGGAGAAAAAGTGGAGAAAAAGTGGAGAAAAAATGTAGAAAAAGTGGAGAAAAAGTGGAGAAAAAGTGGAGAAAAAGTGGAGAAAAAAATGGAGAAAAAATGTAGAAAAAGTGGAGAAAAAGTGGAGAAAAAGTGGAGAAAAAATGGAGAAAAAAATGGAGAAAAAGTGGAGAAAACGTGGAGAAAAAGTGGAGAAAAAATGGAGAAAAAAATGGAGAAAAAGTTGAGAAAAAGTGGAGAAAAAGTGGAGAAAAAATCTAGAAAAAGTGGAGAAAAAGTGGAGAAAAAGTGGAGAAAAAGTGGAGAAAAAAATGTAGAAAAAAATGTAGAAAAAGTGGAGACAAAATGTAGAAAAAGTGGAGAAAAAATGGAGAAAAAGTGGAGAAAAAGTGGAGAAAAAGTGGAGCACCCTTTGGTGCCTTTCATGTGGCACTAAGGGGTGCTTAGCTTTGTATTTAGCCAAAAAAATGAAAAAAAAAATGACGTAGGGTTCCCCCTAGTTTTGTAGCCAGCTAGGGTAAAGCAGACGGCTGCAGCCTGCAGACCACAGCTGGCAATCTCACCTTGGCTGGTAATCCAAAACTGAGGGCACCCCATGCTGTTATTTTAAATTAAATAAATAATTAAAAAAAAAAAACACGTAGGGGTCCCCCAAAATTGGATCACCAGCCAAGGTAAAGCAGACAGCTGGGGCCTGATATTCTCAGACTAGGGAGGTCCATGGTTATTGGACTCTCCCCAGCCTAAAAATAGCAGGCCGCAGCCGCCCCAGAAGTGGCGCATCCATTAGATGCGCCAATCCTGCTGCTTCGCCCCAGCTCATCCCGCGCCCTGGTGCAGTGGCAAACGGGGTAATATATGGGGTTAATACCAGATGTGTAATGTCACCTGGCATCAAGCCCTGGGGTTGGTGAGGTCAGGCGTCTATCAGATACCCGACATCACCAACCCAGTCAGTAATAAAAAAAATAGACGACAAACACATTTTTATTTGAAAAAACACTCCCCAAAACATTCCCTCTTTAACCAATTTATTAGAATGAAAAACAAATCCAGGTCTGGTGTAATCCAAGGGGTTGCCATGACGATCCACACTGTCCCAGTCAATGAAGAGGAGGATGTTCCCCATTGGCTGGGAGAGCAGTGCAGTGACCTGAGCTAACATCAATGGGTCAGCCCAGGTCACTGCAGGGCATGACAAGTGCTGCTGTCAGCAGCGAGGTACATTACCTGCGCTGATCTCCAGCACACTGACAGCCCCTGTCACTGAGTTCAATGACCGGCGCCTTCACACCAAGTATCGCGAGAGGCCCGTGACGTCACCGCTAGTCAGTCTCGGGTCGGAAGCGAGAGGTGATGTGACAAGCGGCGGCCATGGAGGACAGTGACAGCGCTGAGGTCGGGATGGCGGGACTTCATCACCGCAGGTAAGCCGAGCGGGACCATGTGTGTGTGTGTGTGTGTGTGTGTGTGTGTGTGTGTACGTGTGTACATGCCGCGGGCAGGAGGGGGCGGAGTGAGCTGAGCGGGGAAGTGTGGGCTTCCTGCACGTAACTAGGATAAACATCGGGTTACTAACCAAAGCGCTTTGGTTGGATACCCGATGTTTATCTTGGTTACCAGCTTCTGGCAGGCTGCCAGCGATGGCTCCTGCACACTGTAGCTGTAAAAAGCCCTGCTTTTTGCCGCTAGAACCGTTCTCGAACGTATCTAGAACTATCGAATTTTAGCAAAAAAGCTCGAGTTCTAGTTCGATCTCGAACAGCCCCCAAAATCACTCGAGCCTAGAACTGGAGAACCTCGAACCGCGAACCGCGCTCAACTCTAGTCATCACATTAGCAGTGGAAAACCTCTTTAATTCAATCAAATCTCAACCCTTTTATGCCTAATAAGTGTCCAGAGGGTGGTTCTTTTCGATGATTGATAATCTTTCCTGCATGATAGTGCATACAAATATACCTGTCAAATACCTGTCCATCACTAAGTGGTGCTGCCTACTGGACCCCTAGGCATAAGTATAACTAGTATGTCATCCAGTTAACCCCCTGCACCTCTTCGCTTCTGAATTCAGTGTCATACAGGGAAAGTTGTTGATGTATCAATTTTTCAATAAACCATTTCCTGTCAAGTGAGCTATAAAAATATAAAACACTTAATAAATGTGACATACTGCATATTTGCAATAATAAATCTTCCCCAGTATTTTTTGTGCAGTTTTTCTCCTCTACCCTCTCTAATCCCTCACTATTGGACATACCATAAGCACATTTGGTTTTCAGTATCTTTTCTATGCTGTCAAAGTCTCAGTTATACACACCTTCTCCTGACATCACCCTGATAATACTAGAAAATATCAGCCATTGGCTTTTGCATCTAAAACTGAATTTTTCCAAAATTGAACTTCTTGTGATTCCGCCATCGGATAACCTACTTAATAAATCCGACATTTTCATTTCTATATATGGTACTACCAGAACTTTCATACAGCAAGCCCGCTCTCTTAGATTTATATTTGACTCAGATCTTTCCTTCATTCTCTATATCCAATTACTCACTTGCTAATGTCACCTGCACCTCAAAACCATCTCCAAAATCTGACTATTTCTTGTCTTTGAAGCTGGAAGGACCATTAGTGTTGCTCTTATTCATTCTCACATGAATAACTCACTAGTCATCAGTGTTCATCTCACTAAATTATCCCTTTTTTAATCTATCCTGAATGCAGCAGCCATAATTATATTTCTCTCCAGCAGCTACACTTATGCCTCCACCCTGTGCCAGTCATTGCACTGGTTACCCATCTGCTACCAAACTGCTACCATAAACTTATCACATTCACTCACAAAGTTTTCCATAGTTCTACACAATTTTACATCTCCTTCCTCATGTCTGTCTATTCACCTATAGTTTAATATAATGTAAATTAGTAGGGCAGAGCAAAGTACTGGAATGTGCAGGCATGAGAAAATGTCAAAGACTGGCTGCGCATGCCCACTACAGTGCTTTGCTCTGCTCTCAGCTGGGCAGATCAAAGTGCGCATGCGCAGGAGCGAAATGGAGGCCTCTCTGTGAATTACACAGGATGTGTCATGCACATGGGGCTGGGAAGGAGGATGGAGATCGTACAAGATGGTGGAAGCGCTGGACCGAGAGCAGCGATACCCATCGGACCGGACCGCCCCCCAGGTGAGTATTATAAAGGTGTTTTTTGTGTTATACAGAGCAGTCTGAGCTATTATATACAGTATTCTGGAATGCTCTATATAAGAACTCACAGGAGGTGGCAGCAGCTTATACAGTAAGGGAAAAACCTGGTGACAGGTTCCCTTTAATATTCAGTTACAAAAACTATTGGCAACATATCACCCCCATAATAACATGTCTAAAGAAGTGTCCTTATTAAAAAACAAAATTGCTTACGGCAACATTTTTATCGTTTTGTATACTAAAAGTATATCCTTGTTTCTATTTTATATCCAGAATTTCATCCCTGGTGGTTGATAATATAACTTTACGTACTTATATTTCTACATGTGTCCACAGGTGACTGCAGCTGTCATGATGGTTATTCTCCGGATCCAAATCATCCACATTTGTGTGTTCGCAGCGACTGGGGACAAAGTCAAGGGTAAGTTCCTTCAAGCACATTAAATTGCTTGGTTGGTGGCTGATATTGCTTGAGAAATTACATGTAGAACTAAAATCAAGAGTGGCTTAAAAGTAAAGTATCATCCAAAAGTTTTAGGCAAGTGTGTAAAAAAATGCTGTAAGGTAATAATGCTTTCAAAAAGAGCAAGAAATACAAAATATTGATTTGATTTAAGGCCCCGTCTCACGCAGCAATATTGCTAGCGATATCGTTTGCGAGCGTACCCGCCCCCGTCGTTTGTACGTCACGGGCAAATCACTGCCCGTGGCGCACAATATCGTTCGGAGCCGTCACACGGACTTACCTGCCTAACGACGTCGCTGTTGCTGGCGAACTGCCTCCTTTCTAAGGGGGCGGTTCGTGTGACGTCACAGCGGCGTCACTAAGCGGCCGCCCAATAGAAGCAGAGGGGCAGAGATGAGCAGCCGTAACATCCTGCCCACCTCCTTCCTCCCTCATTGCCGGTGGCCTCAGGTAAGCTGTAGTTCGTCGTTTCCGAGGTGTCACACGTAGCGATGTGTGCTGCCTTGGGAACGACGAGCAACCTGCGACCTCAACAATCAACGATTTTTTGAAAATGAACGACGTGTCAACGATCAACGATAAGATGAGTATTTTTGATCGTTAGCGGTCGCTCGTTGGTGTCACACGCAACGATGTTGCTAACGATGCCAGATGTGCGTCACAGAATCCGTAACCCCGGCGATATATCGTTAGATATGTTGTTGCGTGTGACAGGGCCTTAAGAAATTGTTGTTGTTTGTTCATATTACGTTTTATTCACTGATAAAAATATCCTTTTAATGCTTCTATTTTTT
The DNA here is from genome assembly GCF_048569485.1 of Anomaloglossus baeobatrachus. Lineage (NCBI taxonomy): Eukaryota > Metazoa > Chordata > Amphibia > Anura > Aromobatidae > Anomaloglossus > Anomaloglossus baeobatrachus. The sequence continues at coordinate 178,935,821 of NC_134361.1, forward strand.
AAAGCTTTTTTATTTTGCAGTATTCTTTTTCACACCCACCTAAAACTTTTTCGCAATACTTGTATGTATTAGATTTTTAATTTTCCCAGTTTTCTACAGAACCTTAGTACAATATATATTGCCTACAATTTAAGATAACCTTTTCCCAGTTTGAGCACGTTAAACTGGCCACATCATGGAATACTGGCTGCAGAACTGCGTAAAATTTTGCTTTTATTTATTTATTTTTTTCACTTTTTTTCCTCTCCATTGTGAAGATATTAACTTGTTAAGTTTAAGTTATAATTTAAGTCCAAGGGGGCATTATGAGAGTTTTCTCTGTGGTTGTGTGCTTCTTCCCCTGTATGACATTGACCAATCAAATACAAGCAGCAGCATAGAATGAAAAAGAACACACCCCACAATAGCTTAGAACAGGCCCTCCCCTGTGTGAGACATGTACTGACAGACAGTCTTTTTTTTTTTTCTTGCAGTGTTATATAAAAGTGAATGGGACAATTCTGCAGTATGCAGCACTGCTGGTACTACCATGTTTCTCCCGAAAATAAGACCTTTACTGAAAATAAGCTGTAGCAGGATTTTTCGCTCTTTTTGGAGTATTCTTAAAATATGAGACCTACTCCAAAAATAAGTCCTAGTTGTAGATCATCATGCTAATAGCATCCTGAAATAGGGCTTGAACAGCCCTTTCAGGATATGTAACTTTTATTAGGATACATTGCTGTAAGTCCTGGAAGTTTACAGTCACATGGCAGCAAGTTAATGGAATGAATATTCACCTGTTGGCCGCCATCAGTGATTGGAACTTGTGTTAATAAAAAAAATAATATTCACCACTTTAGCCCGCCCACCCCTCTGTGTCATGTGTCACTGATTCACTCAGACTGTCAAATTACTGCCTGAGGATGGCAGCGCAATGCTCACAGTGGCCGGTGGCTCTTTTCACCTGAGCATATGACATGCTCGGGTCTGCACACCCGCCGGCCATTGTGAGCATTTTGCTGCGATTGTTGGGCAGTAATTTGACAGTCTGAGGGAATCACTGACACCGCGCAGGTGAGTGGATGAGGAAGGGGATGAATATTCATTATTTCATTAACACAAGTTCCAATCAGTGATGCCAACAGAGGAGTAGGTGGGGAAAGGGGATGAATATTCATTGTTTTATTAAAGGGCTACCCAATCACTGACATCAGTACAAAATATAAGCCACCCCCCTAAATAAGCACATCTTTGGGAGCCCAAAATAATATGATACTGTATTATTAACAGGTAAAAACGGTATGTAGATAACAAGCAGGTAAACAGACCACTTGAGAGTGAAATGGTTACCCTGTCCTTAGCCAAATCATACAGTTAATTGGTGGGGGTGTCAAGACTCAAAACCTATCAAATGGATATTGTTGGCCTTTTCTAATGTTCTGAACCAGGAAAACTCTTCAAGTCAAATTTTCTAACAAAAAGACAAAAAAAAGTTAATATAATGAAAGTTAATAATTAATAGTAGTGGTTTTTTTTTTAGAAAAGAGGTATACCATTATTAAATTATATAATTGTTAGTTTATAAATGTGTCCATTGTCTTTAGGCCATGGCCATACAACACTCTGGAGAGAGGCTATGATCTGGTGACAGGACAGCAAGCACCAGAGAAGACGCTCAGGTAAGAAATTTGCTATAAAATGAAAACCGCCGCAAAAGACTTTAGGGAGGACGTCAAACGCCAACATTATCCTGAAGCGTCTATAACAAGCGGCGTGCACATTCTGCTACGTAATGCGCACACTACACCTTTTTCAGGTGTGAACCTGCCGAGTTTTTTTTACGAAGAATTTTCCTAAAACGCTTTTGTGTTTTTTTGATGTTTCTTGATTTTTTTTTTTAAGTATTTGGTGCTGGAGTGTTTTTCTAGCATTTTTAAGGTTTCTTTTCTACTAGCATTTTGTGCTCATATTTGTAACTCTTTCCAACAATGAGGAAATTGCTAATTAAAATGGTGGCAAAATGCGTCTTTTGATCCTTCCCATTGACTCCTACTATATGGTAAAGAGTGTTTTCCTGAAGTGCCTGAAGAATAATCTGCTCAACCGCTTGGCGTCTTTATAAACCTGTTTATGTTAAAAGATGCTCAAAAGCATGAAAATATGAGCAGCAAGTCGGGGTTTTTTTTTACATAAACATGTATTTGTTTTTTTCTTTTCAGTGTTTAGGCGATGCTTTTGCAATCAGTTTATAGAATGAAATCTGCTTGAAAAAGATGGTGTGTGCACATATTTTTAAGGGTGCTTTCATACCGCGTTCCTCTCCCCTTTTAGTAGACCCATTGAGCCTTCCGTCCGAACCCCTTTAAAAATAGGATTCGGACGTATGCACCGACGGGGCCACTGACTGTAATGGTGCAGGCGGAGTCACAGTCTGCTTTGTCGTGCACCATTTTTTGCGGTAAACGCTTACTGGAGGCAGACACCTATACGCAGTCTACTACGTTTGGGTGTCTGCCTCCAGTAAGCGCAGTGCTTTTTTTGTAAAAAAATATTTGCTGGTACGCATCTCTAAGGCGAGGAGCAGGGGGGCGGTGTGCTGTTAGGCGCGCCGCCGGCCGACATTGAGGAGCGGCGGGGGGCGGCGAGGTGTGCCGGTGCCAGTGGAGAGAGTGGACGATCATGTGAGCACAAGTATGAGATTTGTACACTTCTGTCCGCATTCTGGTTTGATGTGTCCAGCCTCAGTCAATTCATTTTCATTGAGCATGTCTGTTCAGCACGTGACCACATCTATGTAAATCGCATACTTGCAGCTTTATAACCTCCCACTCTCACCGCCGGCACCAGAGAATCCTGACAGCGTGCAGTGTGCACAGTGTGAGAATTCAGAAGTCTGCAGTCACATAGAGTGAACCATAGAGTGACTGCAGACTCATCACAACTTTGGACAACCCCTTTAATGCTCCTAACAACAGAAATAAAAACATAGTAACCCTTAACTTGTCAGACGGCACAAAACTTTATTAAAGAGATTGTCCACTACTTTAACATTAATGACCTTTCCTTAGGATAGGTCACCAATGTCTGACTGGTCGGGGTCCAGCACCTGGCAACCCCGCCAATTCCCTACACTAGGTGCCGGTGGTGGCAGGTGGCCGGAAGTGCTCAGTTCTGGTCTTCTGATAGTGGCAGCAGTCTCCTGTTACAATCAAGGAGGTGGATGTGCAGTACCCGGCCACGGACACCATCAGAGGATGGAGCAGATCCAGAAATAAGCATTTCTGGCCACCTGCACCATAATCAGCTGATCAGTGGGGGTCCCATTGCGCTCACATCAGAAGCAATGCGCAAGTGGGACCAAGGCCTAATGATGGGACATAGTATCACAAATAAACATTTACATTCAGGTACCTTATAGATGATGTTGTCTCTAGTCATTTCTTTCTATTCTTCATCTTGTCCTGACGCAATGATGACTTCTCACATTCACATCTCGTCTCTGCAGATTTCCATCTTCTCCGGTCTTCTGCAGCACATCCCGACACGATGCCCCTAAAATAGCAGAATGATTATAATACTTCTACTTAAAAATATCTGCCCTACACTGTGCCCCAGAATAAATAATGGCCCCTCACAGTATTCTCTGCACAAAATATGACCAACACTGTCCCTCTTATGGTACATGGCCCTCCATATTCCCTCTTTCCAAACTGAGCCTACTGTTTACAGTGTCCTTTACACTGTGTCCCCTTATACTGTCCAGTCTTTATACTGTGCCCTCATCACACTCCCCCTCCTTGCTATGACCTCACACTGTCCTCCCATTTGCCCCTTCTCCATACCACACCCCTCCACTACCCAGTCTTTATTCTGTGCCCCTCACATTCTTCTCATCCCTTACTGTCTCCTTACTACCTCCTGTATGTCCATATACTTTTCCACCTCACGCCCCATCCTGCCCACTTGCTCCTCATACCATGTCACTCTTTATTCTGTGTCCTCAAAATTTCTTTCCAGTTTGCTTCACATCCTCTCTGTCCCCATGCATGAAACCTCATCCTTTCTGTCCCCATGCATCACCCCTCATCCTCTCTGTCCCCATGCATCACCCCTCATCCTCTCTGTCCCCATGCATGAAACCTCATCCTCTCTGTCCCCATGCATCACCCCTCATCCTCTGTCCCCATGCATGAAACCTCATCCTCTCTCTCTCTCCCCATGCATGAAACCTCATCCTCTCTCTCTCCATGCATGAAACCTTATCCTCTCTCTCCCCATGCATGAAACCTCATCCTCTCTCTCCCCATGCATGAAACCTCATCCTCTCTCTCCCCATGCATGAAATCTCATCCTCTCTCTCGCCATGCATGAAACCTCATCCTCTCTCTCCCCATACTCTGTCCACAGATAGTTCCCTCCCCCACCCATACTGTGTATATACATATTGCCCCCTCCCCACCCTTTGTCCCCCCCATAGTGTGTTCACAGATGGTTCCCTCCCCATCCTCTGTCCCCCCCCCATAGTGTGTCCACAGAGAGTTCTCTCCCCCATACATTTTCATAAATACTCCCTCCCCTCTTACCCAATAGTGTTCCTCCTCCGTGTCTTCTTCAGCTCCACACTGGAGCACTTCTCAGCCGCCTCCACGCTGCAGCGCTGGCTTCTGGGTCAGCAGTCTGATCAGCTGACCTGATCACATGACAGCCGTCGCTCTGACCAGGAAGTCAGCGCCGGCATCACGGCTCCAATTGACAGCCACACTCAGAGAATAGCGGCTCCCACCCCAGCAGACTTCCCCACCGCCGCATCAGGGAGCCCGACAGCGCCCCCTAGAGAAGCCTCTGGCTTGTGCCTCCGCTCCACATGGCTAATTTGTATAGTTTACAAATTAGCCATGTGGACAGAGCCTGAGGCGCTTTTCAGATTTTCCGGTACGCCGTACCGGCGCGTACCACCGCAAAAAAAAAACAATGAGTAAGCGTATACCCCCGAAAATGGTGCGAGACAGAGAACACTGTGACTCCATCTGCATAGTCAATGGCCCTGGCGGCGCATAAGTCCAAATCCCATTTTGCGACCAATGACCTTTTGACAGTAAAATGTAATGGTGACTACTCCCTGCTTATTCTTTTTGACCTCTCTGCAGTCTTCGACACTGTTGAGCACCATCTCCTACTTGCTATGCTTCACTCAGTCGGCCTAAAAGACACTGTGCTCTACTGGTTTTCTTCCTATCTTTGTGGCCGCTTGTTCAGCGTATCATTTGATGGCTCCACATCTTCTCTTCCTCTCACTGCTGGGGTCCCTCAAGGTTCAGTCCTTGGCCCTCTTCTCTCTCTATACCGCTTGAATTGGACAGACCATCAGCAAATTTTGGTTTCAGTACCATCTCTATGCTGATGACACACTATACACTTTATCTCCTGACCTCACCCCCGCCAGTGACTGTCTGTCTGCACTTTCCAACATCATGTCTGCTCTCTATCTGAAACTTAACCTTTCCAAAACTGAACTTCTTCTACTCCAACCATCTTCTAACCTCCCTAAACCCGATATCTCCCTCTCTGTGTGCGGCACCACGATAATGCCTAGGCAGCAGGTTCACTGTCTGGGTGTTATACTTGACACCGATCTTTCCTTCACCTTCTATATACAATCTCTAGTTCGCTCTCATCACTTGCACCTGAAGAACATCTCTAGAACTTACCCCTTATTACCCCTTATTCACCATGGAAACTACAAAAACCTTCACCATGGCCCTGATCCACTCCCGCCTAGACTACTGCAAATCTCTATTACTTAGTCTCCCCCTAAGTAGACTTTCTCCTCTACAGTCCATCCTTAATGCAGCAGCCAGGGTCACCTATCTGGCTAAACATTATTCGGACGCTTCCACTCTGTGTCAGTCATTGAACTGGCTGTCCATATATCACAGGATCCAATTTAAATTGCTTGTTCTCACCCGCAAAGCTCTTCATAGGGCGGCACCTCCCTACATCTCCACCCTCTTCTGTCTATCACCCTACCCGTGCTCTCGACAGTGCGGCACCCCCCTACATCGCCACCCTCTTCTGTCTATCACACAACCCATTCTCTACCCTCCGCAAACGACTTTCAACTAACATCCACACTAATCCAAACCTCCCACTCCCAGATCCAAGACTCCTCCCAAGCTTCACCAATCCTCTGGAATGCTCTACTCCAAAAAACTAGGATGAACCACAACTTACACCGCTTCAGATGCTCTCTAAAAACACATCTGTTTACGGCAGCCTATCACCTTCCCTAATCGAAATCAATTCATATAGAGCCCCTCCACTACTTCTCAGAACATAACTCCCCGTTAAACTCCACCTCACCCAAAAGCATCACAAAGATTGACTGATGACTGGCTCATGCAGCCTTTATCTATCCCCCACTTCTTTGAGATGGCTGGACTGTCGTTGTAAATAAGCAATTGAAAGTTATGTCCCCCCCACCTCACTCCATTGTAGATTATAAGCTTTTACGAGCAGGGTTGTCTTTATTTTTGTTTTTAGTCATTGTATTTTCTTTAACTGTTACTTATGAATGTTTGTTTATAAATTATGAACCTCTGAATTGTAAAGTGCCATGGAATATGTTGGCGCAATAGAAATAAGGATTATCATTATTGACCCGAAAATGGTGTACGACAGAGTACATGGTGACTCTGTTCTCACCATTACAATCAGTGGTACCGTCGGCGCATATGTCTGAATGCCATTTTGAAAGGGGGTTCGGACAGAAGGCCTGATGGGACCACAGTGTGGGAAGAGGAATGTAGTGTGAAAACACCCTAAGGGTGGAGGTTGGACGGACATCTGTCTGGGATGATTTAGTGAATCCTGCTTTGAGCAGGGGGTTGGACCAGATGATCCAGGAGGTCCATTCCAACTCTAACATTCCATGATTCTATTCTACGATTCTATGTCAGTGTGTATGTCAGCAGAGTCAACCCCATTCACGTGTATAGGGTGGAATGTCGGAAACAGAAACTTCAGGAACGGAATTCATCCAGTTTATCATTGTTTACAAATACATGGATTGTATACTGTAGATCGGGGGTGGGCAATTAATTTTCCCATGGGGCCGCATGAGAAGTTGGGATGGTTTTAGTGGGCCGGACTAATATAATTAACTCGGTTCTACAATATATATATATATATATATATATATATATATATATATATATATATATATATATATATATACACTACACTACACACACACATATATACTGTGTGTGTATATAATATATATACACACACACAATGTATACATACATACACACACAATCCCCATATACTACATCACTACACCCGCCACATACTACACCTGTAATATACATCCCTATATACTACACCTGTAATAAACTACACTTCTATATACACTATACCACTATATACTACATCACTACACCCCTGTGTACACCTGTAATATACTACATCACTATATACTACACCTGTAAAACTGCACCACTACATCACTATATACTACACCTGTGATAACCTACATCACTACACCCCTATATACTACACTTGTATTATACTACACCACTACACCCCTATATACACCTGTATTATACTACACCCCTATATACTACACCTGTATTATACTACACCCGTATATACACCTGTATTATACTACACCCCTATATACACCTGTATTATACTACACCACTACACCACTATATACTACACCTGTATTATACTACATCACTATACCCCTATATACACACCTGTATTATACTACACCACTACACCCCTATATACACACCTGTATTATACTACATCACTACACCCCTATATACACACCTGTAGTATACTACACCACTACACCACTATATACTACACCTGTATTATACTACACCACAACACCACTATATACTACACCTGTATTATACTACACCACTACACCACTATATACTACACATGTATTATACTACACCACTACACCACTATATACTACACCTGTATTATACTACACCACTACACCACTATATACTACACCTGTATTATACTACACCACTACACCAATATATACTACAACTGTATTATACTACACCACTACACCACTATATACTACACCTGTATTATACTAAACCACTACACCACTATATACTACACCTGTATTATACTACACCACTATATACTACACCTGTATTATACTACATCACTACACCCCTATATACACACCTATATTATACTACACCACTACACCACTATATACTATACCTGTATTATACTACACCACTACACCACTATATACTACACCTGTATTATACTAAACCACTACACCACTATATACTACACCTGTATTATACTACACCACTATATACTACACCTGTATTATACTACATCACTACACCCCTATATACACACCTATATTATACTACACCACTACACCACTACACCACTATATACTATACCTGTATTATACTACACCACTACACCACTATATACTACACCTGTATTATACTACACCACTACACCACTATATACTACACCTGTATTATACTACACCACTATATACTACACCTGTATTATACTACACCACTACACCACTATATACTACACCTGTATTATACTACACCACTATATACTACACCTGTATTATACTACACCACTACACCACTATATACACACCTGTATTATACTACACCACTACACCACTATATACTACACCTGTATTATACTACATCACTACACCCCTATATACACACCTGTATTATACTACATCACTACACCCCTATATACACAGGTGTATATAGGGGTGTAGTGGTGTAGTATAATGCAGGTGTGTATATAGGGGTGTAGTGGTGTAGTATAATACAGGTGTATATAGGGGTGTAGTATAATACAGGTGTATATAGGGGTGTAGTATAATACAGGTGTATATAGGGGTGTAGTGGTGTAGTATAATACAGGTGTGTATATAGGGGTGTAGTGGTGTAGTATAATACAGGTGTATATAGGGGTGTAGTATAATACAGGTGTATATAGGGGTGTAGTATAATACAGGTGTATATAGGGGTGTAGTATAATACAGGTGTATATAGGGGTGTAGTATAATACAAGTGTATATAGGGGTGTAGTATTATACTACACCCCTATATACACCTGCATTATACTACACCACTACACCCCCCCATATACCACACCTGTAAAACTACATTACCATATACTAAACCACTACACCCCAAATATTTGTCAACAGTTAACCCCTCCCCACCCGCCCCCCATTATCCCCGCAGGTTACTAGTAACCACTCACCTGTCTTCTTATTGTCCCCTCCTCACTCTCCTCCGTATGAGCCCCCCGCTGAGCGGCTTCTCTTTCACATGCCTCAGGCTGCGCCGACGCTGTATTCCTAGGAGCCGCTGCTGTTCTCTGTACGGGCCCCGCCGCTGCAGCTTCTTCTCCTGCCGGGCGGGAACTTTTCAAATGACACGCACGCGCCGTACTGACGATATCAGGGCGCGCGTGTGTCACCGAGAAAAGTGCCGGACAGGGAACAGAGGAGAGATTCCTGCATTCCGCTGCCTGCACTGACTGTGCAGAGCTGCAGGATCTGTCCTCTGTTTCCTACCCGGCACGCAGCGTGTGATGAGGGCAATCTGACCACGGGCCTCCCGGAGCCTGGAGCTCCGGACAACAGGTCAGATTGCCCTCATCATTGACCGGCCAGCAAGGACGCCCTGAGCCAGGCGGGCCGGTCACAGAGAGTAGGCGGGCCGGATGTGGCCCGCGGGCCGCCCCTTGCCCAGGTCTACTGTAGATCCTCGACCTGTGGCACTTCACCAGTAACTGTGACCCAAAATGAAAAAAGCACAATAATCCTAAAACACTGTGTAAAAGAGGTCTCATATCACAACTGCACTTTGTATTTTTTGTTGTTTTTTGCTGTTGCTATAAGACTTGTGCTTAGTTCAATGAGCTCCTTCACTTGCCCAATGTTACAATTTAATCCTGTTGCTTGAGGTTTGGTACATTAATCTCCTTGACACAGTTTAATGAGGGTGAAAATTAATCACTGGTCCCAAGAGATATTCGGCTTTTGTGGTGCGGAACTACACACTTTATTCGGAGCAGAGAAAACAGGAAGTTGTTTATTTTGCTTTAGGTGGTAAATCTCATTCAATAAACTTCATAAAACCACATTTAATTACACAATGGCTAACCATGGGTTCTGACATTTTTTAAATAACAGTCACTCATATATTTATAGTATTCTTCATATGACTCTAAAGATTTTTAACTATTGTTTATTAACTATACTCCACCCAAGACGGCTTCATGTACCATAACAGTGTAAAAGAGCAAAAAAAAATTAAAAAATATAAATCAGATTTGAGAAAAGAGAAAAAATAAAGATTTTTTCACTAAACTAAATTAAAAATGGCTTAATTATCACGAGATCAGACAATGCTTTCAACTGTATCTGCATCCTGAGGGCACTGATAGCGTGAAAAACTACGGCAGAGCAGGGAGCACTGGCTCCCTGCTACGCTACTTACTCTGCCAAGCCATAGGAAGCTATTTATTTGCACAGCTGCAGACTTCAGAGAAAAGAAGCCGAACTCCATAACTCCTCAGGGGAATGGGGTGAAGTGAGATTCAATTCTTTGTTTTAATGACAAAGCCACCACGGGGGTAAGGAAGGACTGTAAGGAAAGAGATTACTATTATATATAGATGTACAAAAGGGATATTATTAGGCCGGGGCCACACGGGGATTAATGCGATCCTCGCATGACACTCGGCTCACGGAGGCAGCACAGCGGGAGCCGAGTGTCATGCGAGTGTCCCTGCGACTGAGGTCCAATCATGCGATCGGACCACAGCTGCGGGGCGCGGGCCGGCTCTGTGGGGAGGGCTGGCACTGACGAGGGGCGGGGCTGCGCTGCAGAGGGGAGGTAGGGATTTATCTCCCTCTCTCCTCCGTAGCCGGCTATTGCCATTCTCGCCCTGCACTTGCGGTACACCAATGTACTGCGAGTGCAGTACGATTTTTCTCTCGCCCCAAAAGACTTGAATGGGTGCGAGAGAAACCAGGAACGCATTACAGGCGTAGCATGCTGTGATTGTTTTCTCGGTCCGATTAGGGCTGAGAAAATAATCGTTCATGGGTGCAAGTGGAATGCGATATTTTATCGCATTCCACTCGCTCCGATTTTCATGCCGTGTGGTTTAAGCCTTAAAGTGAATCTGTCAAAAGGTTTTTGCTATCTCATCTGACATCAGTATGATGTAGGGACAGAGACCCTGATTCCACCCATGTATTACTTTGTTTATAGTAGTGTTCCCCAACTCTAATCTTCAAGTCCCATCAACAGTGCATGTTTTCAGGATTTCCTTAGTATTGCATGGGTTATAATTTAATCACTTGCATAGATGATGATTCCAACCCCTGTGTAATATTAAAGAAATTCTGAAAACATGCATTGTTGGTTGCTCTTGAGGACTGGAGTTGGGGAACACTGGTTTATGGGGTCCAACAGTTATAATAAAATCAGTTTTCTCTGCTACAGATTTAGCAGTACTCAGAATCCTAAGGCGGGCTTTGCACACTGCGACATCGCAGGTGCGATGTCGGTGGGGTCAAATTGAAAATGACGCACTTCCGGCATCGCATGCGACATCGCAGTGTGTAAAGCCTAGATGATACGATTAACGAGCGCAAAAGCGTCGTTATCGTATCATCGGTGCAGCGTCGGCGTAATCCATGATTACGCTGACGCGACGGTCCGATGTTGTTCCTCGCTCCTGCGGCAGCACACATCGCTGTGTGTGAAGCCGCAGGAGCGAGGAACATCTCCTACCGGCCTCACTGCGGCTTCCGTAGGATATGCGGAAGGAAAGAGATGGGCAGGATGTTTACATCCTGCTCATCTCCGCCCCTCCGCTCTGATTGGCCGCCTGCCGTGTGACGTCGCAGTGACGCCGCACGACCCGCCCCCTTAACAAGGAGGCGGGTCGCCGGCCACAGGGACGTCGCACGGCAGGTGAGTGTGTGTGTGAAGCTGGCGTAGTGATAACTTTCGCTACGCCAGCTATCACCACATATCGCTGCTGCGACGGGGGCGGGCACTATCGCACTCGGCATCGCAGCATCGGCCTGCGATGTCGTAGTGTGCAAAGCCCGCCTAAAGTCTGCACACAGTGTGTCCACCCATATCCTGGCCACCACCATTAACTTGAGAACGGCGGCAGCTATAGGCATAGAATGGTGTCTAGGTATAGTAAAGTAGCCATGCGCTACAAAATGATACCATGTATAGCGCCACCTGGTGGAAAACAACGGAGTTAGCATTTTTATCTCGAAAACGGAACGAGATAGAGAAAAAAAGTGAATTACAAAGTTGTAGGGCATCATCAATTCAATACGAATCGACACCTTGCATACAGAAATGCTATGATATGAAACTCATGACCCCCCCAGAACATTGAATGCTGGTCATGCATATGTCGCTCATTTAACTTTGATGCTCAAAGTGGCCCCTGTCAGCTGCAATGCATATCTGGACTCTGGACAGCATACTGTATCTTGCTGCACGTTGTGCAATATGGTAGGTGACACGTTTGTACAAGCATCTGTGATACGTCGTCGTAGGTCCTGCAATGTTGGTGGAGGGGTCGCATACACCTGCTGTTTGATGTGACCTCACAGAAAGAAGTCCAATGGGGTCAGGTCAGGTGAGCGTGGAGGCCACTCCACACAGCCACCATACCCAATGACTTGTAGGAAGGTCTCCATGAGGTATCGCGTCACGTCTGCAGCCTTGTGAGTTTTACACGTTCTAATCATAGCATTTCTGTATGCAAGGTGTCGATTCGTATTGAATTGATGACGCCCTACAACTTTGTAATTCACTTTTTTTTCTCTATCTCGTTCCGTTTTCGAGATACAAATGCTAACTCCGTTGTTTTCCACCAGGTGGCGCTATAGGTGGTTTCATTACATACCGCATGGCTACTTTACTATACCTAGACACCACTTCTATGCCTAGAGCTGCCGCCGCTCTCAAGTTAATGGCGGTGGACAGAATATGGGTGTACACAATGTATACCCACACCATGGATTGGCAACATCCTGTGTACCCTGTATATTGACAATAACGTGCTTATCAATGGTGGGGCTGGGTTTTCATATAACAGTTGACTAAGAGGCATGCAACACTTAGTTCTCTCCTGTTGATGAAACATGGTTTTTATTGAAACAGTAGCCCGCAGCCTAATAAGTAACACAATACTGGAATGAGGATTTCTGCTCCTACATCCTGCTGTTCTCAGACTACATAACAAAAACCTGCTGACAGATTCCTATATCAATAGATAGATAGATAGATAGATATTTGAAAGAAAACCATAAGAAATCCCATTTGCAGTTTGCAAAAAGCTATGTAAAAGACACAGCAAGAAGATGCTCTTGTCAGATGACACTAAAGTAGAACTTTTTGAGCTAAATGCAAATCGTTGTATGTGTCAGAAAACTAACACTGTACATCACACTGAAAACACCATCCCCACATGTCACACATGGTGGTGGCAGCATCATGCTGTAGGAAGGCTTTTCTTCAGCAGAGGCAGAGAGGCTGGTAAGAGTTGATGGGAAGAGGGATGTAGCTAAATACAAAGCAATCCTGTAGGAAAACCTGTTAGAGGATTCCTCAGACTTGAGACTGGGGCATAGGTTCACCTTCTATCAGGAAAACAACCTTAAACATACTGCCAAAGCTACAATGGAGGGTTTAAATCAAAGCATATTAATGTGTGTGAATATCCCAGTCACAGTCCAGACCTAAATCCTATTGAGAATCTGTAATAAGACTTGAAAATTGCTGTTCACAGACATCTCCATCCAATATCACTGAACAACAGCTAATGCGCTAAGAAGAATAGGCAACATTTTTAGCCTCTAGATGTGTAAAGCTGGTAGAGACATCTCCCAAATGACTTACAGCAGTAGTTGCAGAAAAAGGTGATCCTACAAAGAATTGACTCAGGGGGGCTGAAAACAAATGCAAGTCACAATTTTCAGATTTATAACTTAAATATATTTAGAAGATGTTGTATAATTTCCTTTTCACTTCACAAATATTTGCTAGTTTGCATTGGTATATCACTTACAATCCCAATAAAATGCATTTGTATTTGTGGGTGTAACTTGAAAAAATGTGGAAATACCTTTGCAAGACATATATTTATAGATAGCTATCATATTTTTCGGATTATAAGACACACTTTTCTTCCCAAAAATTTGGGAGGAAAATGAGGGATGCGTCTTATAATCAGAATGCAGCTTACCGAGAGGTGGTGGAGAAGGGGGGCAGGAGGCAGGGGAGATGCTGTGGGCTGTGGGTGCTGTTCTGGGGTTGAGGGCACCTGTGCTGAGGGCTGCGAGTGCCTGTGCTGAGAGCTGAGGGTGGCTGTGCTGAGGGCTGCGAGTGCCTGTACTGAGGGATTTGAGTGCCTGTGCTGATGGCTGTAGGTGCCTGTGCTGAGGGCTGTGGCCATCCTGAAAATGTCGATGGTGTGGGCTTCAAATAATGGCGCAGGGAGTCGGCGCATGCGCAGATGGAGCTCTCGACTCAAGATCTCATTTGCGCATGCGCCGCCTCCGGCCCATTGATCTTCCAGCAGCAGCAGACTTAAGGAAAATGGTGGCATGTGTGCAGATGAGATCTTGGCTTGTCATTCAGCCGGTAGCCCAATCTGTTCACACGCCAACTCCAGGAGCCATTTCTTTGAATTTGGTACCAACCAATAGTTTGTGGATATTGCCTGCCTCACAGCGCCCGCTGCAAGTATCTGGGACACCCGCCGTACCGCCCATAGCATTGCCCTACTCCATCACCACCCCTGCCTCTTGTGACCTCGCTCAACCATCGCTGCCGCCCCCTCGGTAAGAGACCATCGGATTATAAGGTGGACCCCTCATTGTTTTTACCTTTTTTTTCCTCTAAATTTGGGGTGCGTCTTATAATCCAGTGCGTCTTATAAACCGAAAAATACGCTAGATAGTTACTGTATATAGATAGATTTTTTTTCTTTGATACAAAATAAAGTTTTAGTGATGTAAAACCATATTGGATCTTTCTGTAGAAATGGCTACAGGTAAACCTTAAAAATGCATATGGACACTTTAGCCTGACTTTTAGAAATACCTTAATCTTGTAAAGTTATTTTCCATCGTAAAAAAAAAAATATTTCCTATTTTCTTTCTTTGTAAGCCTTGCAACCAGTCAATCACCATCTTCAAAGTATGAGACACGTCGTATATGGAATTCAGCATGTGCATCCAACATAACATCAAGATGAGAAAAAAACCCGAAATGTTATTAAGAACAGCCAGTGCAATGCTGGAAGTTTGTGATAACGGGTAATTAAAGTGATTTAAGCTATAAAATTCAATATTGACATAATGATAGAGTAAATAATGAAAATCACATTACAGAAGACTTGTACTCCAAAGAAATTGCCCTTGCTGCAATTCGACAGCGTAGCATATTTGTACCATGTGGGTATACATACATAGCCCTTTGTATAGATATGCATAATATTCATATTCCTATGCAACTTTTATTAATCAAGCTACAAGACTTTTGGATTAAAGGCCCCTTGGGTTAGTAGTAATTACCTAGTTAAATATTATCTCAAAATACAGATGTAGCAAAGCTAAGTCCATGGTTATCACTATGCGCAAAGTAGTCCTATAACAGATTTAGGGCTGTAACATCTGTATGGTGATTGGATAGTAAGTGAGCTTCAACATTAAATTCTGATAGCAAAGGATTTGCAAATCTAGATAAAAATCTGTCTGTTTTTCCTGGGTATCTAAAGAATTGTTAACAATCATGACATTATTTAGAATAATTAGGGTGGAAAATGGAAAAGTTTAAAGGGATTGTCCTCAACCAAGGTATTGATGACATATTATTAGGATAGGTGAACATCAATATCAGGAGAAAGGTCTAAAGGCCGCTTCATATGCAACGACATCGCTAACGAGATTCGTGACGCACATCCGGCCTCGTTAGCGACATCGTTGCGTGTGACAGCTACTAGCGACCGTTAACGATCAAAATTACTCATCTAATCGTTGAGCGTTGACACTTCGTTCATTTCCCAAATATCGTTGCTGGTGCTGAACGCAGGTTGTTCGTCGTTCCTGAGGCAGCACACATCTCTATGTGTGACACCCCGGGAACGATGAACAACATTGTACCTGCGTCCTGCTGGCAACGAGGTGGGCGTGTCATTTATGCAGCTGGTCTCCGCCCCTCCGCTTCTATTGACGGGCTGCTGTGTGACGTCGCTGTGACGACGCATAAACCTCCCCCTTAAAAAAAAAGGTTGTTCGCCGCCCACAGCGACATCGCTAGGAAGGTAAGTAGTGTGACGCTTCCTATCGATATTGTTCACCACGGGCATCGATTTGCCCGTGACGCACAAACGACGAGGGCGGGGGCTTTCACGAGCAACATCGCTAGCGATGTCGCTACGGGTAAAGCAGCCTTAACAATCACCAGCAATATTATAAAAAAATCTGAAATCTTTCCACTCCTACTAAGTAGTGAACCTGCAGATATTCGGTATCAGCGGGTCCAATCAGATTAAAAAAAACAAAACATAAAACGGTTTGGGACTGGAATTAATCTCAAACATCTGCCCCGAGGCCAATCCCCATATAAGTCTAAGGGGACCAGAATATTGTACTTGAAAATGGTGGTAGAAAGGGCTAGAGGAATTAGAACAGGAGCGTTATACTTACCCGCGCGACTGTAGCACTACTTCCGGGGCTACTCATTACATCTCATACATATTCACTGCTTCCCCCGCCCACCGGCAGTCCCGGCATCTCTGATTGGTTGCAGTCAGACTTCACCCTCACCCTGTATGACAATGTGTCTGATTGCTTGGAATCTTAGATACATTGAACTCAATGCCAGATTACCAGATTAGGTGATGTGTTTACATTGAGTATTTGGTTGCAGACATTTCTGCACCAAATCTGCATCTTCTGGCAAAAAACTGCACCAATATTGCATCAAAACGTGTTACGGGTGCAGTTTTTTTTTGCCAGGAGATGCAAATTTGGTGCAGAAATGTCTACAACAAAATATTGAACATGTACACATAACTTTATCTGGTAATTTTGGATTGAGTTCAATTACTTCAGTGAGTTCACCTCAGGTCAGTTCATCTGAGGTCACAGCTGGGATACCATGGTAACCCAGGCTGTGACCTCAGGTGAAGTCATTTAACTCAATCCCAGATTACCGTATTAATCTATGGGCACACATTCAGTATTTGGTTGCAGACATTTCTGCACAAAATCTGTATCTCCTGGCAAAACAATACACAGATAATGCATGTGTTTTGATGCTGTTTTATTTCAGTGCCGTTATTTGCCAAGAGCTGCAGATTTGGTGCAGAAATGTCTGCAACCAAATACTGAATGTGTGCACATAGCTTAATACGGTAATCTGGGATTGAGTTAAATGACTTCACCTGAGATCACAGCCTGGGTTAAAGCTGTAACCTCAGGTGAACTGACCTGAGGTGACTCACTAAAGTAATTAACTCAATGCCAGATTACCAGATAAAGATATGTGCACATGTTCAATATTTTGTTGTAGACATTTCTGCACCAAATCTGCATCTCCTGTCAAAAAAAACTGCACCCGTAACACATTTTGATGCAATATTGGTGCAGTTTTTTGCCAGAAGATGCAGATTTGGTGCAGAAATGTCTTCAACCAAATAATGAACAAGTGCTTATTGCCTAATCCAGTAATCTGGAATTGACTTTAATGACTTCAATTGAGGTGAGATCACTGAGTTCAATGAGTTCACCTCAGGTCAGTTCACCTAAGGTCATAAATGAGGTACCATTGGAACTGACAGCTGTGACCTCACGTGAACTCAGTGACATCATTGCTCAGAGCTGTGGCTCAGTCTGTGTGTCCCTGATGCCGCAGTGATTGGACATGTTTTCTAATGTTACCACGCACTGCGACCTTAGATGTAGCAGATCCGGGATCATCATGGGATGTTGTGTCTGTGGAAAATGTTGGACCTGCAGTGTTGTTTTTGGTGTAAATAAATTGGAAAAGAGGATGTTTTGGATTTTTATTTGTTTGTTTTTTTAAATAAACGATTTTTCTCTGTGTTTCGTGTTTATTTCTTTTGACTTACATGGTTAGTAATCGGTGTCCCATGGACCCCTCCCCATTACAATCTTCGGGCTTGATGACGGCTGTCATTTTTTTTACAAATTACACCTGTCTTTAAGCCCTTATATTACCCCGATTACCAATGCACCAATCAGGATGAGATGGGTAAAGGGCTGGAATTGGCGCATATAATGCATGTGACAGTTTTTGGGCAGCTGGAGTCTGCTATTTTTAGGCTGAGGCAGTGCCCAATTACTTGAGCCTCCCCAGCCTGATAATGCAAGCCCCCAGTTGTCTGCTCTATCTTGGCTCAATGTCAAAATTGGGGGGACTTAACATTGTTTCTTTAAATTAGTTATTCAAATAATAACCCGCATGGGGTCCTTTGTATTTTGATACACAACCAAGATAACGCACACATCTGGGGACTGTACCCTGTAGCTGGCTTCCTTATCTGTGCTGGGTATCAAAATAGGGGGACCCAGACCCATTTTTTCCAATTATTTATTTATTTTTACACTCCACTACTGGGACCCAGATTGTTCGTATGAGGGCAACTAATCACAGATGCCGTCACAGAGTGTGGGTGGGGGAAGCAGGACTACAGCCAATCACAGACACTGTAACAGAGGGTGGATGGGGAAAGAAGTGCATATTCATGAACCCTAATGATTGGACCAGGAAGCAGTGTGACAGCCGTGGGGAAACAAGGTAAATATAATTCTCGTACATTAAATACCGCACGCCATTTATTTCTTTTTTTTCACTGCGGCTCCCAATTACAGTAATGCCAGTAGCAAAGACTGCTATGGCATTACTGTGATTGGCAGGCGATCCCCATAGGTTTAGTGGCTGAAAATCAGGGACCAAATATGGGGGAAGGGGACTCGAAACTCACGAGACGAGGAACATAATCCTCATCGAGTAATGGATATGGTAAATACCTTAATATTCGTGCGAGTAACGAATAGTGCAAAGAATACTCACTCATTACTACTTACTACATGTTACACCTTGTATTTAAGTGTGGTTATAAGTAAAAATGACTTTGTTCTCAAAAGCTGGTGTGGTTTCCTAATCCTGAGGTCCAAAAGAGTCGGCGCCTCGCAAAGTGTAGCTGAACTCAATATTGAGGTATCCTCAAACCAAAACACCACAGCACTCACGCATACAGGAGCCCAAAAATCCCCATATATCTTTAGCTACCGGGGTGTGGAAGATGAGTACCTTGCCCCAGCCATGTCTGATTAAGATTGACCAGTATTAATTTCATCCTATTGGTTCAGCTTCCACAACAGTCACGTTTTTTTGGGCCCTCAGGAAAATTAATTTCCCACCTCTGCTCAATTACGTAGTGCTATGTTACATCTAGTGCTGTAATAAGGGAAAATACGTTCTCACAGCCCTGGGGGCCCACAACCTTTTATACTGCCCGGGGCCCTGGCTTATCTTAATCTGCCCCTGATTGCATTCACATCTCTATTATATGCAGCTATTCCTGTCTGCAATCCAGCAACTATCTTCCACTATTCAGCTTAGTCCAGTTACTCCTGGTGCTAAAGCAAGCTCAGCCTTGTTGTGTCATCTTCCATGTTTATAAACTTATTTCTGCTATCAAAATCCCTAATTAGTAACTAGTTTCTGCTATTCTGGTGCTATCACATATTTATGACTTCAGTTCCTGTGTGTAACTACACCCCTGCTGCAAGATTCCTGATTGCTGATAAGTCTTTGTAATTCCTGTGTGTAACCACACTCCTGCTGCTAAATACCAGATTACATATACATCCCTACTATTCCTGTGTGTGGTGGCATTCCTGTTTCATCTAGTGCTTCCACTTTGCTTACCCAACTGCTGTCTTGCATATCCTGCTCTCCTAGTTCTCATAGAACTTCAGAAAGTCCAGTTCCACTGCATTGCTTTTGAGCTATGGTGCTAACCCTGACCTACAGTTTAGAGATGCCATCTCATCAGATGAGCCCATTTCACCCTATTTTTTTAGTTTCAGCACTGGTAAGGTTCATTTCTGGTCTCTTCTTCTTGGTCCCCTCTCTATATTCAGGGAATGCTAGGAAATGCCAGCTTAGCTAGTGGCCACCATATCAGTATACTGCCTATCTCAAACCCTGAATGACTGAGTAACATTTTCTGCTTGTTAAGATGGATCAGGAAACAGAGACCAGTGTGGTAACCAAACAACATCAACACAGAAGAGGTGAGTAATCAATGGAGATAAGTATTGTTTTTAGATATTCTTATGCCAATTAGAGACATTTACTAAATAAAAAAAATGATCGGCTGGACACACGTTTTCCTTGACCTTTTCCGTAGTGCAAGATCCTGAGCACTAGAACATCATCTCCACCTTCACACTGTGGTGTGAACCGGAACTTTTTAAATACTATTCTGAATGTCACGCTAGGTACCAAGCGAAATGGCAAAAGGGGAGGGAAACCCTGTGTCTAGGGAAAGGGAAAATGGTGACCCCTGACCAAACTTACTTAAGGTCCTGGAGTCCACCCTGGAAAGGTTCCGCACCTGTGCGCCAAGCTGGAAACCTGACACTAGGTATCCCTAGTGCTAGGCCCTAAATAGGGAGTAAATGGGATGAGCTCTTCGTCAACCCCACTAAACACTAGCTGACACAAGGAGGACTCAAAGGGGGAAAATGCATGAACTGTTTATCCACAGATGACACCAGTAAAAGTTAAGAAAAGTTTTCAGCAATGATACCACAGATGAGTACAAGCCACATGCTTGCAATAAAGGCTTAAATAAACTGAAAAATATCACCAGCACCAGTCCAAAGAAGGAAGGGTTATTTACGCACCAAGAGAATGCAGATGATCAGCAACTGAGTGGAAGGCAAGCTACTGCTGGGTCCAAAAGTGGGAGAGATGAATCCAGCAGGAAAGCTACCTATACCAATGAACACTGGCAGCAGGAACAATGGAAAGTCAGGGAGCATTCTGTGCAGCCAGACATTGTGACCTTCTATGGCCAGAAACCACATGACTGTCTGTCACACGTGACACTGAGATGCAGTTAGGTCTACAATTACATTTTTATTTTTTTTTTACTATTGTACAGTTATTTAATTAACATCACAAGGATAATAGACTTGAATCCAACCAAAAGCAACATCTACAAGGAGTTTTGGTGTCCTCCGTGTGCTTATGTGGTTTTCTGCATGGTCATCAGGTTTTGACTACTCTTTAAAACAAACCTGAGTTATGAGGGTGTGTATGAAACCTCTGTTACGGGGGGCTGTCTGATAATAAAACCTAAAGGAGTAACAGACAGTCAGGGTCCACCGTGCAAAGACTCTGCTGCAGACTATGGCAGAGTGCAATACCTCTGTTAAACTCACAGAGGAATATAATTAGTAAATAAGGCAATTCCTCCCTTACTTGGAGGGTGTGTGGAATGGTCTCTGTTAATAATCACAGAGACAAAGGCAGTGAGTGTGAAATGGCACCTACCTAGGTCCGTTCCTCTAGTGGTGCCAGGAAACGGACAGCAGCTCAAGCCGCACAAAGCTCCTACCTGCGTTCGCTCCACTAGTGTGCGAGGACACGAACCACTAGATATGGCACCTGCCTAGGTCCGCTCTTCTAGTGGTGAAAAAGAGACGAACAGCAGCATAAGCCGCACAAAGCTCCTACCTGCGTTCGCTCCACTAGTGTGCGAGGACACGAACCACTAGATATGGCACCTGCCTAGATCCGCTCTTCTAGTGGTGCAAAAGAGACGGACAGCAGCATAAGCCGCACAAAGCTCCTACCTCTGTTCGCTCCTCTAATGTGCGAGGATACGAACAACTGCCAGACGCAGTATAAGGAACGTTACCCTAGCGGCAATGTCCACCTACGAGTAGAATCACAAGGCCCAGCCAGACCATGTGCTTCAGGCACCTGCCTATGTCCGCTCCCCTAAGAGGTAAGGATACGGACTGCAGCCGAAGCTGTAAGGTATAAGAACGCTACCCTGCCGGTAGCGCTCACCTAGCATAGACAGAGAGATGCCTAGAGGAACGTGCACAGGGCGTCTACTCTCATGCATGAACCAAGAGGACTGAGCGCCGTGCGGCGTGCGCCAGGGTCCCATATAGACTCTGTGCCCCATCCAAGATGGAGGACACCAGAGCCAATCCGCTGCCAGGAATGACGCCACGCTGGCCTACCACCGAGCAAAGCGTCACAAGCACATGACCAGCGACCAACCGGCACAGAAGGTGTCAGAGACATGTGACCACGCGTCACAAGCACATGACCAGCAGCCAATCGGCACAGTAGGTGTTAGAGACATGTGACCTCGCGTCAGCGACGACGCCACCCGCACACGTGCAATGGCTCCAAGACAGGACCCAGTCTCCAGCGCTTGCACATGTGCAGTAGCAAGAAATCCGGACATAGACTCCAGTGCCACAGCAACCGTAACAGTACCTCCCCCTCAAGGGCCCCCATCCCGGCGACGTAGGTAATCGGCAACTAAGTCGGGAGCATGGACAGCCTCCTCAGGCTCCCAAGAGCGATGTTCCGGGCCGTAGCCCTCCCAATCTATCAAGAAGAACCTGCACCCTCTAACCATCTTAGAACCAACTATGGCTCGTACCTCATAGCTAGAGCGAGAGGAATCAGAGGAAGGAAAGTGCACTTCACGAGCGTGAGGTAAAATAGCCGGCTTTAGCAGTGAGACATGGAATTTGTCATGGATCCTAAGATGGACGGGTAACTTCAATTGGTAGACTACAGGATTTACCTGTCGAAGAACCTCATAAGGACCCAGGAAGCGAGGAGCAAATTTGACAGAGCTCACTCTAAAGGTCCAGTCACACTAAGCAACTTACCAGCGATCTCAACAACGATAGGGATCGCTGGTAAGTTGCTAGGAGGTTGCTGGTGAGCTGTCACACTGCGACGCTCCAGCGATCCCACCAGCAACCTGACCTGGCAGGGATCGCTGGAGCGTGGCTACACGAGTTGCTGGTGAGCTCACCAGCAACCAGTGACCAGCCCCCAGTCTCCTAGTTACAGCACACATCAGGTTAATTAACCCGATGTGTGCTGCAGCTAAATGTGCACAGAGCAGGGAGCAGCGCACACTGAGCGCTGGCTCCTTGCTCTCCTAGTTACAGCACACATCGGGTTAATTGCCTGATGTGTGCTGCAGCTACATGTGCACAGAACAGGAGCCGGCAGCACAGGCAGTGAGAGCGGAGGAGGCTGGTATCAAAGGTAAATATCGGGTAACCAAGGACAGGGCTTCTTGGTTACCCGATGTTTACATTAGTTACCAGCCTCAGCAGAAGCCGGCTCCCTGCTCACTGCACATTAGTTGTTGCTGTCTCGCTGTCACACACAGCGATCTGTGCTTCACAGCAGGACAGCAACAACTAAAAAATGGCCCAGGACATTCAGCAACAACCAACGACCTCACAGCAGGGGCCAGGTTGTTGCTGGATGTCACACACAGCAACATCGCTAGCAACGTCACAAAAGTTGTTCGTTACCAGCGATGTTGCTAGCGATGTTGCTTAGTGTGACGGGGCCTTAAGTCTCACGTGTTTTGCAGAGAGCCACACAAAGTCCCCCGGAGAAAAGACAGGAGCCGGGCGACGAAACCGATCGGACACCGTCTTCATACGGTCCTTAGCTGCTTGGATCGACTCTTGAGTCCGATCCCAAACCTCTCTGGCATTAGTTGCCCAGTCGGCCACAAGAGGAGGAGGTGCAGCAGCGGGAAACGGTACCGGTACCCTAGGGTGTTGCCCATTATTGAGTACGAACGGTGTCTGCCCAGTGGCCTCAGCCAGCGAATTGTTAAGGGCAAATTCTGCCCAGGGTAGGAGGGAGGACCAGTTATCGTGGTTCTCAGCAACAAAGTGTCGAAGGTATATAATCATGGATTGATTGGTACGCTCAACCAAACCATTGGTCTCCGGATGGTATGCCGAAGAGAGATTCAACTCAATTTGCAGAAGGCTACAAAGATCTCGCCAGAAACGGGAAGCAAATTGCGGGCCTCTATCACAAATGATATGATCTGGCATCCCGTGAAGCCTAAAGACATGCTTGAGGAATAGTTTGGCTAGTACCCTGGAAGATGGGATTCTCGATAACGATACGAGATGAACCATCCGGGAGAAATGGTCCGTAATGACCCACACAAATCTATGTCCCTGTGAACATGGAAGATCACCCACAAAGTCCATGCCTACCACCTCCCATGGTCTATCTGGCACTGGTAAAGGATGCAAGAGCCCAGCCGGTCTCTGCCGTAATGGACGGTTGCGAGCACACGAGTAGCAGGAACCGACATATCTCTTGACATGGCTGGCTAAGTGTGGCCACCAATACCACCTTTCCAGTAACTCTCGTGTCCGCCTAATACCAAAATGCCCATCCACCTTTGAGGTGTGGGCCCACGACAGTATATCATTCTGTCGATCAGGCGGAACAAAGGTCTTGCCCGGTGGGATTTGGTCTAACGTCACAGGGGAGAGCGTATGAAAAACCCTGGAGGGAAGGATAAGACGAGGTTCGCCAATCTCTTCCTGGGTAGAAACCATAGAGCGAGACAGGGCGTCTGCCTTGTTTTTCTTACTCCCAGACAGATAGTTGATGGAGAAGTGAAAGCGGGAGAAAAACAAGGACCAGCGGGCTTGGCGAGGATTCAGACGCTGAGTGGTTTGTAAGTATGTCAGATTCTTATGGTCTGTATAGACCTGGAAAGGATGTTTCGCTCCTTCCAGCAAGTGACGCCACTCCTCCAAGGCTAATCTCAGGGCGAGCAGTTCCCTATCCCCAATGGTATAGTTTCTCTCTGCCGGTGAAAAAGTTTTAGCAAAGAAGAAACACGGCCTTTTTCTACCTGCACCGTTCTTTTGATACAAGACCACACCAGCACCCACTGAAGAGGCATCAACCTCCAAGAGGAAGGGCTTATTCTCATCGGGTCTTTGAAGAATGGGAGAAGTTGAAAAGTGTCTTTTTACTGCCTCAAAAGCCTGAGATGTCTCAGTAGACCAGACTTTGGGATTAGCACCTTTCTTAGTCAAGACCACCAAAGGGGCCACCAAAGTAGAGAAATGGGGTATGAACTGCCTGTAATAATTTATGAATCCTAAGAAGCGTTGCACCGCCTTCAAGGAATGAGGTTCGGACCATTGCAGGACAGCAGAGAGCTTCGCAGGATCCATAGCCAGACCCTCTTGTGAGATAATGTAGCCCAAAAAAGGCAAGGATGACTGCTCGAATACACATTTTTCGAGTTTAGCAAACAATGAGTGCTCCCTTAAACGGGAAAGGAAACGAACGACATCCTGACGATGAGTCTCCAGATCAGGAGAAAAAATCAGGATGTCGTCCAGATACACCACTACAGAGGATAACAGTAAATCCCTGAAGACATCGTTTGCGAAGTCCTGAAATACTGCGGGTGCATTACATAAACCAAAAGGCATGACGAGGTATTCATAGTGACCGTCTCGGGTGTTAAAAGCGGTCTTCCATTCGTCACCCTCTTGAATTCGTACCAAGTTATACGCACCCCGCAGATCCAACTTCGTAAAAACTTGAGCTCCCCTCAGTCTGTCAAAGAGCTCCGAAATTAAATGTAACGGGTATTTGTTCTTTATTGTGATTGCGTTGAGACCCCTGTAATCTATGCAGGGACGCAAATCACCCTCTTTCTTCCGAACAAAGAAAAACCCAGCTCCCGCGGGAGAGACAGACTTACGAATGAACCCCTTCTCTAAACTCTCTCTTATATAGGTCGACATGGCCTCCGACTCAGGTATCGACAGAGGGTAAACGCTGCCCTTAGGTGGAACCGAACCTGGGATAAGGTCTATGGCACAGTCATACGGCCTATGGGGTGGAAGAACCTCAGCACCCTGTTTGGAGAACACGTCAGCGAAATCCAAATAGGGTGTAGGTATGGGAGAGAGATCAGTTGATGCAACTGCAACGACCTTAGGTGGTAAGGGAAGACATTGGGACTGACATTTCGAACCCCAACTAATAATGCTGTCGGACTCCCAGTCAATGTGAGGAGCATGAGTCCGAAGCCATGGGAGACCCAGAAGGACGTCGTTCATACCCTCAGGCAAAACAACAAAAGAAATCTCCTCTATGTGACCCTGAGACAGGGAAAGGCGCAAGGGAACTGTCCTCAAAGTAATGGAGTCAGACAACATAGTTCCATTAACAACACGGACAGGAATAGGCACCTCTAACATGATAGAGGGAATATTGTGTCTCTTTACAAATCCTGAGGACACAAAGGTCCCGTCAGCTCCGGAATCCACAAAAGCCATAATAGGCCATGTATTCTCAGAGAATGAGAGCTGACCTGGGATACTACACTTAGAGGGTGCAGAAGACGTCTCTAGTAACCCCCCTCTAATGGTTACTAGGCCTGGGAGTTTCCCTGACGGCTAGGACACTTGTTGGCATAGTGCCCAGCCTGACGACATACGTAACATATAGGAGGACCAGACTTGCGTAGTCTGGAGGACGTATGACCTAACTCCATAGGAGTGGGAGATGTTTCAGATGCTGAGGAAGATGGTAGTGGACCCTCAACAACTGGAATAGCCCGATGCTTAGGGCGTGAGGAAGAGACCTCGAGTCTACGTTCCCTATGGCGTACGTCGATCCTCGTTGCTACTGTGATCAAGTCTTCCAGAGAAGCAGGGACCTCACGAGTAGCAAGAGCATCCTTAACATAGCCTGCCAACCCTCTCCAGAAGATAAGAATCAACACCTTCTCTGGCCAATCTAGTTCTGCCACCAGAGTTCTAAAAGCAATGGCATAAGAACTAGTGGATAACAAACCCTGAGATAGATCTAACAGTCTCAGGGCCGCATCATGGGTAACCTGCGGACCCATGAATACCGCCTTAAGAGCATCAAGAAAGTCTTGATGTCTCAGAGTAACCACATCAGAGCGCTCCCATAGGGGAGTTGCCCATTCTAAAGCTTTTTCCTGAAGTAAGGAGATGATAAAGCCTACTCTGGACCTCTCCGTAGAGAAGCGAGAAGAGTTGACCTCTAGGTGTATCTGACACTGACTAATGAAACCACGACATGATCTGGCATCGCCAGAATATCTGTTTGGCAGAGCAAGTCGAGGATCATGTGCAGATGTCACCATGGTCTGAGGTTTATCCTCTATACTCTTGAGCCGTGACTCAAATACTTGTATGTAACGGTGTAACAGCTGATATTCTGCCATAACTGCCAGACCCTTGGCTCAGTCCTAATGTTACGGGGGGCTGTCTGATAATAAAACCTAAAGGATTAACAGACAGTCAGGGTCCACCATGCAAAGACTCTGCTGCAGACTATGGCAGAGTGCAATACCTCTGTTAAACTCACAGAGGAACATAATTAGTAAATAAGGCAATTCCTCCCTTACTTGGAGGGTGTGTGGAATGGTCTCTGTTAATAATCACAGAGACAAAGGCAGTGAGTGTGAAATGGCACCTACCTAGGTCCGTTCCTCTAGTGGTGCCAGGAAACGGACAGCAGCGTAAGCCGCACAAAGCTCCTACCTGCGTTCGCTCCACTAGTGTGCGAGGACACGAACCACTAGATATGGCACCTGCCTAGGTCCGCTCTTCTAGT
The DNA here is from genome assembly GCF_048569485.1 of Anomaloglossus baeobatrachus. NCBI lineage: Eukaryota > Metazoa > Chordata > Amphibia > Anura > Aromobatidae > Anomaloglossus > Anomaloglossus baeobatrachus. Next base: position 178,963,636 of record NC_134361.1, read on the forward strand.
GGTGCAAAAGAGACGGACAGCAGCATAAGCCGCACAAAGCTCCTACCTCTGTTCGCTCCCCTAGTGTGCGAGGATACGAACAACTGCCAGACGCAGTATAAGGAACGTTACCCTAGCGGCAACGTCCACCTACGAGTAGAATCACAAGGCCCAGCCAGACCATGTGCCTTAGGCACCTGCCTATGTCTGCTCCCCTAAGAGGTAAGGATACGGACTGCAGCCGAAGCTGTAAGGTATAAGAACGCTACCCTGCCGGTAGCGCTCACCTAGCATAGACAGAGAGATGCCTAGAGGAACGTGCACAGGGCGTCTACTCTCATGCATGAACCAATAGGACTGAGCGCCGTGCGGCGTGCGCCAGGGTCCCATATAGACTCTATGCCCTATCCAAGATGGAGGACACCAGAGCCAATCCGCTGCCAGAACGACAGGAATGACGCCACGCTGGCCTACCACCGAGCAAAGCGTCACAAGCACATGACCAGCGACCAACCGGCACAGAAGGTGTCAGAGACATGTGACCACGCGTCACAAACACATGACCAGCAGCCAATCGGCACAGAAGGTGTCAGAGACATGTGACCTCGCGTCAGCGACGCCGCCACCCGCACACGTGCAATGGCTCCAAGACAGGACCCAGTCTCCAGCGCTTGCACATGTGCAGTAGCAAGAAATCCGGACATAGTCTCCAGTGCTCGCACATGTGCAGTAGCAAGAAATCTGGACATAGACAAGAGTGCCACAGCAACCGTAACAACCTCACCTAGGCTATGGCTGAATTGTACCGGTGAGTTAAAGAGAGAATTTAGATAGTGATTCCCATTGAGGACCAGTTGTAATGTGAGTGGTCCTCAATGGGAATCTCTTTTGTAACCTGCCGAAAACTACTTTTGCCTCGCATCTTCTTTATAGTAATAAAAAAGATTAAAAAAAACCTTCCAATATGAGCTGTCTGACAGTCCTAGCAAATCTTTATGTAGCAGTAAAAAAAAAATAAGTTTCAGCATATTCATATGCTACCACGGAGTAGAAATAAACATTACGGTCAGCCAGATGCTACTGTTATAAAGTAGGTTGGATGAGGGACCTGAAATTCTTCGACTGCTTTAAATATTTTGGCAATGTTATTACTTTTCCTTCTATATCGAACGTATTACTGCATTTAAAATAAATAATCTTACTACATTTAAAGTTGAAAATAAAACCTTTAATGAATTGGATGTGCTGGCGCATACCCATAGACTTAATAGTTCCAGGTGTCTTGCAATATAAAAGCTTCATCATGGGTATTGGTACTTGTTTACAGTCCTTAAAAAATGTTCATACTTTTCATAAAGTATGCGGCTAATCCTAAACTACAATATTCAAGTAAAAAATACAGAATTAAAGCCAGTGTCATATAGATCAACTGCCCCCTATAATAATATAGGGGTTTGTTTTTTTAACCTCTTCTGTCACGGGTGGGCTAGGCTAGCTGGGCGATCTGAACTGGCCCTAAGACTGGGATCCCTGAGCTGACCCTCAACCCAGAGATGGCTCCCAGCATGTCCCTGTCTCCTATTCACACCCTGACCTAATCCCCTGCACCCTTCAATCCTTGGGTTGACAGGAGACATCAAGATAACCCCTTCCCAAAAAGACAGGGACAGGGGGAAGAACTTAAACTCATTCACTCTGCAAACAACCACAAAGGAAAGTCAATAAAGGCACAGGGGGAAAATAAAATATAAAGGAGGAAGTAACACACACCAAGGGACACTTCCACACCACACTAGCAACAGATTGCAGGTCACCAAAGAGGATAGCCAAGGGGGCACAAGAAGATGCTATCTTCAGTGATCTCCTAACAAATTCCCTAGCCTTAAATAGGTAGAGACCAGCTGTGAATGGTAATCAGCAACCTGACTCTCAGAAGAGTCGCACACTGGCCAGAGAAGGATTTACTCCTGCACTGCTGGGAGCATTGGACACAACTTAGCCGACGCCCGTTGAGCTCAGCATTAAAGAGAAACCAGGTTGCCTGTCGGGCTATGCAATGTGAACAGGGTCCGATGCCATTGCTGTAATCCATATGTGCGGATCCAGACAGCGCATGACACCTTCCTACTGCAACCATTTCTTTTGTTTGTGAACAAGCCCCATTTTTTAAGTCTGACGTGTAATAAGTCTGGAGCGTCTATATACTGTATCCCATTTATCTTGAGACTTTTTTTAAAGTTTGAATTGTACATTATGTTAGTGGTAAATTTATGTTGACAATTTTTGAATATTTTATTAAAACTGTGGAAAAAATTTTGCAATTTCAAACTTTCAAATTTGCAATTTTCAAAACAATTTGTTATGCCTTTAAAACAGATACTAGTTTTCTTTAAAGAGCTCAAAGGCGGCAATTTTTCATTTTTTTTTTTTAAATTATATTGCTAAACCTAATTTTTTAAAAACCTAATAATTATCGAAGAGACTTTGAGGGGGTAAGCATTTTAGAAAACCCCCAAAAGTGACTTCATTATAAGTATTTTTAAAACAGAATTTAAAAAGTTTGTTAGGCTTTTAGGTGCTTCATAAAAATGACCAAAAACTAGAATGAAAAAAATGAAAAATTACATTTTTCCCTTAAATTGTTGATTTAACCCCAATTTTTAACTTGCACAAGAAACAATAGGAGAACATGAACCCACAATTTATTTTATTTAAAAAAATAAGATTTTTTTATTTAATTCTATTCTGATTTTGGGAGGCAGAATGAATAAATAAATAGCAATTTTGGAAATTTTTTTTTACACCGTTTGCGATAAGGCAACTTTATTCTTTGGTTTAATGCAATTACAGAGATACCAGATTTTTATGTTTTATGTTTTGCTACTTTTGCACACTAAAAACACGTGTTTACAAAAAAAAATAATAAAAAAATACTGTGTATATATATATATATATATATATATATATATATATATATATATATATATATATATATATATATATATATATATATTGTATTGTGAGAGCTTTAACTTTTTAATTTTTTTATCAAATTTTTACTTGGTACGATTGGGAGGCACATTACAATTTTTGTTTGCTTTTTATTCCAATTTTTGGAAGGCAGAATGAACTATTTTACTCCTTGGCTGCTTCCTTATGCAGTTGCAATCAAAGTTATTCATCCACAATTGCAAATTAGGTTTAGCAAAATTTACTAACAATCTGCTGCTTGCATTATCCGGTGAAACAAGAACAATATAAATAGCTTAACGCAACTCATATAACAAGTGGTTTCTTCAAATTCACCACTAAATGGCACTTTTACTGACTACCGCAGTCTCAGAATTATGGCAATTTTCTTTAGTACTTAGAAGAGCTCTCCTTGGCTGTTATGACCTGCTGTAAATGTGATTCATAGCCATATTCCAGCTACTGGCAGTGTTATTGAGAAATCTTAGCTCATTCCTAATGGGCAGTGGTCTCCAGGTCACTAATATTGTTGAGTTTGTGAGCTATATGCACCTTTTCCCAAATGTCATCAAAAGATTTTCTATGGGTTCATATCAGGCAATGGTGGTGGCCACTCCAGAAACTTCAAAAACGTCTGAAACCAAGCTTTGGTGGATTTTGAGGTTTTCTTGGCACCATTGTCTTGTTGGAACGTCTAATTAAGCCAAGAATCAGCTTCCTAACAGAAGGCACATTTTATTCCATAATTTCCTCATATTAGTTTAAAGCCATCCATCTTATCCTCCACACACCACAGTTTCCAGAGTCAGAACAAGCAGAGCAGCCCCAAAGCATCACAGAGCCACCACCAAGCTCCACTATAGGCATTACCAGGCCACCACCATACTTTACTGTAGACATCACCAATTCACAGCCATACTTCACTATAGGCATCACCAAGCCACTACCATACTTCACTGTAGACATCACCAATTCACAGCTATACTTCAGCATAGGCATTACCAAGCCACCACCATACTACACTGTAGACATCACCAATTCACAGCTATACTTCACTATAGGAATGACCAAGCCATCACCATACTTCACAGTAGGCATCACAGAGCCACTGCCATGCATCACTGTAGACATCACCGAACCACCACCATGTTTTACTGTAAGCATAACTGACCTACCACCATTCTTCACTGTAGGCATTACCAAGCCATCACCATGCTTCACTTTAGGCGTCACTCACCCAACCCCAAGCATCACTGGCACACCATATTGCCTCACTGTTGGCATCACTGAGCCAATGTCATGCTTCACTTTAGACATCACCAAACCACCACCATGAAAAACATTGTTCCAGCACATAGGTAGTGTAAACTTCTTTTATTGGAAAAATATAATAAAAAACACACATTGATGGTAGGTAAAAAACAGCAAACTGGCCCCAGAAACACCAGTTTTATTATATTTTTTCAATAAAAGAAGTTTATACTCTGTATGTGCTGGAACAAAGTTTTTCTTGGATTGTCTTGGACAGATGCCATGCACTTGGAGGAACAGGTGAGCTGGATACCTTTGTACTTTTTTAAACCACTACCATGCTTCACTGTAAGCATCGCTGACCTACCACCATTCTTCACTGTAGGCATCACCAAGCCATCACCATGCTTCACTTTAGGTATCACTGACCCACTCCCATGCATCACTGACCCACCACCATGTTTCACTGTAGGCATTATTGCGCCAATGTCATGCTTTACTGTAGACATCACAAAACCACCGCCATGATTCAGTGTAGGGATCATCAAGCCAATGCCATGCTTCACTATAGGCATCACTGAACCACCACAATACTTCACTGAGACACCACTTGCTTCACTGTAGGCATCACTGAGCCAAAGTCATGCTTTACTGTAGACATCACAAAACCACCGCCATGATTCACTGTAGGGATCACCAAGGCAATGGCACGCTTCACTGTAGGCATTACTGAACAACCTCCATACTTCACTGTAAACTTCATCAAATCCCTGCGTTGTCTTGGAGATCGGGTATAGAGTTCTTCAGTATGTACTTTAATATGCAAACTGAAACTCAGTGCCCAGTGCCACTAAATCTTGCTGCAAGTCTTTTGCAGTTACTTGAGAATTTATCACCACATGCCTACTTTGGTGGCAGCCGGGAATAGCTTTTTCTTTCCGCCACATCCAAATAGTGTAGCCTCATTCTTTCATTTTTTAATTTTGATTTTGTGAGCGATACTTTGAACTGTATCTTTAAGACACTTAATGTCTTTGCTATCATTTTGTATCTTTTTTCCTTGTCTACAGCAATTAAGAAATTGTCTATATTTTTTATGCCATACTCTGCAGCTTTTCTGTATTGCACCGCATTAGTCTGGTTAGTTTTAAACTGACACATGACCTGTTAGATCCTGCTTATGACAGCCTCTAACAGGCCAATATAGCTGGCAAAATCGGAGGACATTACTTGGCCTCAGGTTGCCATAGCAACCATCAGCACCTAACATTGAGTTTTGGGGATGCCAGAGCGGTGAAAGTGGGAGCCTCCTCTCTCTGTTAACGCTCTAGATGCTGCTGTTGATAGTGGAATCTAGGCGATTTAATGCCTATGATTTGTGGTAGCACTAATTCTAGCTGCTGCAGCAGAAAATTAGCTGTATACTACAGATGACACCTGCTCATTTTTATCTTGCCAGGATTCAAATCATAGATGAGGTTACTCTGGTGCTGCCCCTGGATGCAGATCATAGTCATAGATAAGACTATTCTGGTGATGCCCCTGGTCAGGGCCATAGCCATAGATAAAACTAGTCTGATGCTACTCTTCGCAGAGGACCATAGTAATAGATGAGACTGGTCTGGTGCTGCTCCTGGCTGAGGACCATAGCCACAGATGAGACTAGTCTAGTGCTGCTCCTGTCTAGGGGCCATAGATGAAAGTAGTATGGTGTTGCCTCTGGCCAGGAACCACAGTCATAGATGAGACTAGTCTGGTGCTGCCCTAGCCAGGAACCATAATCATAGATGAGACTAGTCCGGTGCTCCCCCTTGCTAGTAACCATAGTCATAGATGAGACTAGTATGGTGCAGCTCCTGGCCGGGAACTATAGCCATAGATGAGACTAGTCCGGTGCTTCCCCCGTCTGGGAACCATAATCATAGAAGAAAGTAGTCTGGTGCTGCCCTAGCCAGGAATCATAATCATAGATGAGACTAGTCCGATGCTGCCCCTTGCTAGGAACTATGGTCATAGATGAGACTAGTCTGATGCTGCCCCTGACTGGGAACCATAGTCATAGATGAGACTAGTATGGTGCTGCCCCTAGCCAAGAACCATAATCATAGATGAGACTAGCCCGGTGCTTCCCCCGTCTGGGAACCATAGTCATAGAAGAAAGTAGTCTGGTGCTGCCCTAGCCAGGAATCATAATCATAGATGAGACTAGTATGGTGCAGCTCCTGGCCGGGAACCATAGCCATAGATGAGACTAGTCCGTTGCTTCCCCCATCTGGGAGCCATAGTCATAGAAGAAACTAGTCTGGTGCTGCCCTAGCCAGGAATCATAATCATAGATGAGACTAGTCCGATGCTGCCCCTTGCCAGGAACTATGGTCATAGATGAGACTAGTCTGATGCTGCCCCTGACTGGGAACTGTAGCCATAGATGAGACTAGTCTGGTGCTTCCCCCGTCTGGGAACCATAGTCATAGAAGAAAGTAGTCTGGTGCTGCCCTAGCCAGGAATCATAATCATAGATGAGACTAGTCCGATGCTGCCCCTTGCCAGGAACTATGGTCATAGATGAGACTAGTCTGATGCTGCCCCTGACTGGGAACCATAGTCATAGATGAGACTAGTATGGTGCTGCCCCTAGCCAAGAACCATAATCATAGATGAGACTAGCCCGGTGCTGCCCCTGACTGGGAACCATAGTCATAGATGAGACTAGTCTGGTGCAGCTCCTGGCCGGGAACTATAGCCATAGATGAGACTAGTATGGTGCTCTCCCTAGCCAGGAACCATAGTCATAGATGAGACTAGTCTTCTGCTGCCTTTAGAACACTGTTCTCGTGCAGAACGTTTTAACTCTGTTGTGCATCAGCCTAATTAAGGTGATTAGAAATGTATATAGTTTTATGTTTTTTTACTTTTAGACATTAAATACACAGTTTTTATTCTGAGAGGCATTAGTTTAACATTTTCTGTCAACAGAGATGCATGAAGGCTTTTTTTTTAAATATGAACATTTATTGTCTTCATTAGTACCATTTTGAGGTTCATGCAACATTTTTATCACTTTTTATTAAAAATGTTTCGTTATAGAATAAACTTAAAAAATAATTCTGTTTTTGTTTGTTTTTTACATTATTTACCTTACAGATTATAAAAAATACCAAATGTATTTTTTTTTATGTTTCATTACTTTTGTATAAAAAAATTATATATATTTTTTGGGGTCACCATAAATTTTATTGTAGACAGAGGTGTGTAAGGGCTCAAGTTATGTGTCCGCTATCGGAAGTTGCTATGGAAGGACTGTTAAGTAAAGCATTGTTGTTGAAGATGAATTGATGGTCTCTTTGTGGAAGCGAGTCATTATTTGGTTCTGGCCAGCCAATGACAATGGTAACATGTGGCCTACTCGTATGTGCAGTCCACATTAGAGATGAGTGTCAAGGTTAAGTTTATTTTGTGTGTTTTTAAAGGTAATAAAGAGGTGAAAGAGAGTGGGTTTCTTGTATTTTATTTCAAATAAAGGATTTTTTTCAGTGTTTGTGTTTATTTCCTTTCACTTACAAATTAGTAATGGGGGTGTCTCATAGACACTTCCCATTAATAATCTAGGGCTTAGTGGCAGCTTTGAGCTGTCATTAACCCCTGATATTACCCCGCACCAGGCCAATTGGGATGAGCTGGGTAAAGTGCTGGGATTGTCGCAGCTAATGGATGCGACAATTCTGGGTGGCTGTAAGCTACTATTTTTAGGCTGGAGGGCCCAATAACCACTGACCTCCCTAGCCTGAGAATACCAGACCTCAGCTGTCGGCTTTAACATGGCTGGATACCAAAATTGGGGGTACTGCATGACGTTTGTTTTTTTTTAAATTATTTAAATAATAATAAAAGCTGCATGGGGGTCACTCTTTTTTGGATACACAGCCAAGATGATTGCACATCTGGGAGCTGCAGCCGTATGATTATTCTGCACTGGGTATCACAATATGCGGGGAACCTATGCCAATTTATTTATTGATTTTTACACTAACCAACCAATCACAGACACTGTCACACAGAGTGGCGGCACGGTCTGTTTTCAACAAATCACGTCGAGGCTAACGGTGTTGGGGGGAGCAGTGAATTTGTAGGAGGGTTAGTGAGCAGACCCGGAAGTAGTAATACAGCTGGTATGGACTGGTATGTCCGGCTTTAACCATTTTGCTTCCTTTTTTACAGCGATTTTTGTCAATACTTGACATGGCTATGATGGAGCCGGAAGTGCATGGTTTCTGCAATAGTGTAAACACGAACAGTTACCAAACAAAGCTGAACTTTGCAGATTTTTGAGAAAAGTGTTAGTGAATCCAATCCCGAAACCCAAACGACCCACGATTTATGCCTAATTTGAGATTGGTGAACCTTTTTTGAACAAATTCACTCAAGTCCACAAACCCAGCCTGGACCATGTCTTATATGTAGCGTGCGGGGGCGTCCGGAGCCAATCCTTTGCCCCGCGACTACCGCCCCACGCCACCTTAGATCTGTAAGGATAGCTTTATATAATTTTTCTACAAATCTTTAAACATTGAGGTCACTGGACATCTATATGCACAAATGTGCATTGTGTTTTTTATTACATTTTTGTAGCCCCCATAGAAAATAACGTGTACCTCTTTCCGGTGTATAATCAAACTGACTCGTACACTGATAGTATGTCCTATTCAGTTCTATGTTCACATTTGTTTTATTTTTGTCTCTTATTTTTTCGCTCAGTGCCTGTTTATGACTCACATGTTACTATGCAACGCGTTTGTCCTAAATATATTGTATGCCAATTTGCTGTCCTTTCATTAAAACATTAGATGGAAAAAAAATCAAGGTACTGGTTAGAGAGAAAGGAAATATAAATTATAATCAATTGAAGGTTATCATGTCATTTTGCATCTTTTTCCTGTAACAGGTTGTTATCTGCAATTTCACAAGCCATTCTAAAGCAGATAGGAAAGCCATGGTCCTCATTTATCACATAACAGCCAGAATGAGCAACAGTTAGATGGAGACTACTATATTATCAATTTCTTATTATGTATCATGATTATGTAACTTAATGGGAATCTGTCAGCAGGTTTTTGCTACCTCATCTAAGAGCAGCTGGAACCATTCTAACAGTGAAAGATTTTAGATTTTGCATGTAGCAGACCTCTGAGAGCTGTGCCCACCCACACCAGACTTTCAGTGTACAGTGCTGGCCAAAAGTATTGGCACCCCTGCAATTCTGTCAGATAATACTCAGTTTCTTCTTGAAAATGATTGCAATCACAAATTGTTTGGCATTAGTAACTTCATTTATTTTGCTTGCAATGAAAAAACACAAAAGAGAATGAAACAAAAATCAAATCATTGATCATTTCACACAAAACTCCACAAATGGGCCAGACAAAAGTATTGGCACCCTTAGCCTAAGGCGGGCTTTGCACGTTGCGACATCGCAACCCGATGCTTCGATGTCGCACGCGATAGTCCCCGCCCCTGTCGCAGGTACGATATCTTGTGATAGCTGGCGTAGCGAAAATTATCGCTACGCCAGCTTCACATGCACTCACCTGCCCTGCAACCGTCGCTCTGGCCGGCGACCCGCCTCCTTACTAAGGGGGCGGGTCGTGCGGCGTCATAGCGACGTCACACTGCAGGCGGCCAATAGCGGCGGAGGGGCGGAGATGAGCAGGATGTAAACATCCCGCCCACCTCCTTCCTACCGCATAGCCGCCGGCGGCAGGTAGGAGATGTTCCTCGCTCCTGCGGCTTCATACACAGCGATGTGTGCTGCCGCAGGAACGAGGAACAACATCGTACCTGTCGCTGCACCATAATTATGAAAAAGTCGGAGCCTGCAACGATGATACGATAACGACGCTTTTGCGCTCGTTAATCGTATCATCTAGTATTTACACACTACGATCTCGAAAGTGACGCCGGATGTGCGTCACTTTCGATTTGACCCCACCGACATTGCACGTGCGATGTTGCAACATGCAAAGCCGCCCTAATACTTGGTTGGACAACCTTTAGCCAAAATAACTGCGAACAACTGCTTCCGGTAACCATCAATGAGTATCTTACAATGCTCTGCTGGAATTTTAGACCATTCTTCTTTGGCAAACTGCTCCAGGTCCCTGAGATTTGAAGGGTGCATTCTCCAAACTGCCATTTTGAGATCTCTCCACAGGTGTTCTATGGGATTCAGGTCTGGACTCATTGCTGGCCACTTTAGTAGTCTCCAGTGCTTTCTCTCAAACCATTTTCTAGTGCTTTTTGAAGTGTGTTTTGGGTCATTGTCCTGCTGGAAGACCCATGACCTCTGAGGGAGACCCAGCTTTCTCACACTGGGCCCTACATTATGCTGCAAAATTTGTTGGTAGTCTTCAGACTTCATAATGCCATGCACACGGTCAAGCAGTCCAGTGCCAGAGGCAGCAAAGCAACCCCAAAACATCAGGGAACCTACGCCATGTTTGGCTGTAGGGACCGTGTTCTTTTCTTTGAATGTATCTTTTTTTTCCCTGTAAACTCTATGTTGATGGCTTTTCCCAAAAAGCTCTACTTTTGTCTCTTCTGACCAGAGAACATTCTTCTAAAACGTTTTAGGCTTTCTCAGGTAAGTTTTGGCAAACTCCAGCCTGGCTTTTTTATGTCTCGGGGTAAGAAGTGGGGTCTTCCTGGGTATCTTATCATATAGTCCCTTTTCATTCAGACGCCGATGGATAGTACGGGTTGACAATGTTGTACCCTCGGACTGCAGGGCAGCTTGAACTTGTTTGATGTTATTTGAGGTTCTTTATCCACCATCCGCACAATCTTGCGTTGAAATCTCTTGTCAATTTTTCTTTTCCTTCCACATCTAGGGAGGTTAGCCACAGTGCCATGGGCTTTAAACTTCTTGATGACACTGCGCACCGTAGACACAGGAACTTTCAGGTCTTTGGAGATGGACTTGTAGCCTTGAGATTGCTCATGCTTCCTCACAATTTGGATTGTCAAGTCCTCAGACAGTTCTTTGGTCTTCTTTCTTTTCTCCATGCTCAATGTGGTACACACAAGGACAATGACAGAGGTTGAGTCAACTTTAATCCATGTCAACTGGCTGCAAGTGTGATTTAGTTATTGCCAACACCTGTTAGGTGCCACAGGTAAGTTACAGGTGCTGTTAATTACACAAGTTAGAGAAGCATCACATGATTTTTCAAACAGTGCCAATATTTTTGTCCACCCCCTTTTTATGTTTGGTGTGGAATTATATCCAATTTGGCTTTATGACGATTTTTATTTTTTTTTCATTGAAGACAAATTAAATGAAGATAATAATACCAAAGAATTTGTGATTGCAATCATTTTCAAGAAGAAATTGAGTATTATCTGACAGAATTGCAGGAGTGCCAATACTTTTGGCCACCACTGTACGTTTCCATAGACAGAAGCTGATAATCACAGAAGGGGGTGGAGTCGTACTAAATCTCATGAGCTGCTGAGTCCCGCTAATGATAAAGATAGGAGGCTTAAGCTAACATTGCAGGTATACAAAAAAAGACAGGGCTGAAGTCTCTGTTTTAACTCTTCCAGCATGCGCTCTTCAAAGTGCATTGCAGAAACCTGCTGACAGAGTCCCTTTAACTTACTCTGAATCTTGGTTGAGATAACTACTAAACTATGACTCTACTCCACTGACATTGTCTGATGAGTCTGTCAGCCATTAAATAATTAAAAAAATAGAAGCAGCATTCTAAAAGCACAAATATTTATGCAAACATGCAAAATTTAGACTACATTACTGCTATGTAGAACATACTTATAAAATGAAGGTACTTAGCGCACAAATTGGAAAATTAAAGAGAGCCCACCATCAATGACAAAGCGATCTCTCTCTAATTGGGCTCTAAACCTAATATTTGTCAAACATGCCTCTCCCTGGTAAAAGCCTAGAAATATAAAAAGAAATAGTAGCACCCACGGGGTTAGGGGTTAAACTACTCGTCGCTGGGCCTGGTGATGTCTGGTCTGGGGATGTCACGGGGTGGCTCTTTTGCCCGGTTTTGTAGCCCCAAGGTGTATAATAAAGAAGGGGGTGGTAATATGATGATGGTGGAAGATTTTGTGACGCCAACTGCGGTATGTGGCCAGGGAATAGCCGGTGCTGCTGTCGCTGTCCTCTGGGGCGGATGGTAGTAGCAGCTAAGGTGTTTCTGCTGCCCACAGGTGGAGCAGGCCCCGGGGAGGATGATGAGGGGAGTAGTAATTGCAGGCGCCAAAGAGTAGGGCAGTGGCGCCTGCAAGGACAGGAGGACACAGTCTCTGTGGGTTCAAGGTCTTTTTTACTTCCAGTCCTGGTTTTACCCGGAAGATGCCGGTCACCGCCGTGATGGGCCCCAGCTGATCCCGAATACGTTGGAGGTCAGAACCGGTACAGTGGACGGTGGGTCCTTCCTCCTTGCACTTGGTGTTGAATCCCCATGGCCTGAAGCTCTTGGGGACCCTGGTTCTGGAAAAGTGTTCTACTCCCATCCCATATGCAGGTGCCACGGGTCTATTGTGGGGCCTGCCTTTGAACACGACCTCATGTAGCCCTGTGCTCCTGGAACTGTGGGGTCGGAGGGACGTGCAATCCCCCTAGCCTGCAGATTTTAGTGGACAACCTAAAGTATAATTCATCCTAGGATTCTGCACCCTGCACTACGCCACTGGAGCAATAAAGCTCTTTCCTCGACGACCGAATTGACTCCTGCATCCCACCAGAGCCACTGATATACCCAACTGCTCTCTTCCTCTCCTGCTGGAGAACTCTCGACTGTTGTTGCTCCTAACTCCCCCTGGTGGCTGTTCCTCCCCCAGTTCCCTGTCGCTAGTGGGTGTCAGCCCCCCATGTTAGGTGATGCCTTAAGACCCAACCCTAGCCGGTCACCAGTGGGAAGGCCAACCTGGTTGTATGTATGAGATGGTGTGTGGTGGAACTGGTACAGACCTCCTCTGGATCTAGGATGAGTACTGCACCTTAAGTGTGGTGCAGTACCTTGTGGCAACTGAGGCCTCAGGGTGCCACACAATCATAGCAGCTTTCACCAGTTCACTTTTGACTTTATTCTTTTTGAAGGTGCTTGTCAGTTTTTTGTAGCCCTTTAACACCTTCATAAGATATGATGTACAGTTAAGCATGCCAAGGCTTCATCTTTCCTGATAGATGAAGTCTCTGCTCCACCTGCGGCTGTTAACATGATAAATGCCGCACCATTCTATGCACCCATCAATACATGCCCGTGACGTGAACGCGGATTGTCGATGGGTTGCAATGATAGATGGGTCTGCTGAAGACCCCTGTTTTTCACACCTATTGGATGAGCGGGTCAGTCATTTTGATACATTTGTGTTTAAATAGCTCACTGCACAACCCAGAATTCTCAGGAAGGAGTGGAAGAAACCTAGACCAAACTTTATCCAATAGCTCTCTATAAAACCACACCAAAAGTCCCAGAGAAAAAATAGGACTGACTCTGTCATGCATTGAAGGCAATATAGGCACGCTGCAGCCCAGCGGCGAAAACAGTGACAGAGAACGCACGATTTGGCACAGGTGTTACAAGAGTATTGCAGGTCCAGGCCACCCTAACTTTAGTGGTTGAACGTGACCTGTGATATCCACAGCTTCTGATTCCAACATCTCTTCTATCACCAGCACAGCCTGCAAAATAAATAAGGTTGAGCCTGGCAAAAGAAGCAGACGTCGGAGGAGCCGGTCCTGGTGGAGATGTGACACCTCACAATTTAAGAGCTCATTCACATGACCGTTCTGTATGTACTGGTCAGTTCCTGTTTTTTTGCGGACCTACGGAAAGGACCATCTTTTCAATGTCTTTTGTGTAGGATCGGATGGCATACGGATGCACTTCCGTGTGCATCCGATCCTACAAAAAACCACATCGGATGCCGTATGTCCGTTCCGTTATTATGGAACATGTCCTATTCTGTTCTGTAATAACGGACCGTGACTCAATACAAGTCAATGGGCCCGCAAAATCCCCGGAACCCGCACGGAAGCACTTCCATGTGACTTCCGTCGGGTGCTACTGCAGTCTGTGTCCCATTCCAGCCCCAGCCACAGCCCCGCGGCTGCCCGCACTGTAGTGTGTCCACAGCTGCCCGCACAGCAGTGTCAGTATATGCCCGCACAGCAGTGTCAGCAGCCGCGGGGATGAGGAGCGCTGCTGTCAGGAGATTAGTAAAGTTCATTACCTGCGGTGATGAAGTCCTGCCCTCCTGACGTTAGCGCTGTCACTGTCATCTATGCCCACCACTTATCACATTACCTCTCGCGGGCGGCCCGAGACTATGACTAGCGGTGACATCATGGGCCGCTCGCGATACTTGGTTTGTGAAGGTGGCGGTCATTGAACTCAGTGACAGCGCTGCTGTCAGGAGTGCAGTGATCACCGCAGGTAATGTACCTCGCTAACCTCCTGACATCAGCACTCGTCATGCCCTGCAGTGACCTGGGCTGACCTATTGATGTTAGCTCAGGTCACTGCACTGCTCTCCCAACCAATGGGGAACATTCTGTTCTTCATTGACTGGGACATTGACTATGGTATGGATCGTCGTGGGACCCCCTTGGATTACACCAGACCTGGATTTGTTTTTCTTTCTAATAAATTGGTGAAAGAGGGAATGTGTTGGGTAGTGTTTTTTCAAATAAAAATGTGTTTGTTGTCTATTTTTTTTTTATTACTGACTGGGTTGGTGATGTCAGGTATCTGATAGACGCGTGACATCACTAACCCCAGGGCCTGATGCCAGGTGACACTACACATCTGGCATCAACCCCATATATTACCCCATTTGCCACCGCTCCAGGGCAACGGGATGAGCTGGGGCAAAGCACCAGGATTGGTGCATCTAATGGATGCACCACTTCTGGGGCGGCTGCGGCCTGCTATTTTTAGGCTGAGGAATGTCCAATAACCATGGACCTCCCTAGTCTGAGAATATCAGACCCCAGCTGTCCGCTTTACCTTGGCTGGTGATCCAATTTGGGGAGGGACCTCACATGTTTTTTTTTAACTTAAAACAACAGCGTGGGGTGCCCTCTGTTTTGGATTACCAGCCAAGGTAAAGCTGCCAGCTGTGGTTTGTAGGCTGCAGCCGTTTGCTTTACCCTAGCTGGCTACAAGAGATAAGGGGACCCCACGTCATTTTTTTTTAATTATTTATTTATTTTTTTGGCTAAATACAAGGCTAAGCACCCTTTAGTGCCACATGAAAGTCACTAAAGGGTGCCAGCTTAGAATATATGCCTTTCTCATCTATCTATCTATCTATCTATCTATCTCTCTATTCATTCATTCATTCATTCATTCATCCCTCTATCTCTCTGTCTCTATATCTATCTATCCATCTCTATATCTCCTCATCTATTTCTTTCTTGCTGCTTCCGTTTTTTGCGGTCCGCAAAAAAAACGGAAGGCACACGAATGACACACGGATGACACACGGACCGTATACGGAACGGAATGGATGTCACACGTGAAAAAAACGGACCGTTTTTTGCGACCCGCAAAAACTTAACGGTCATGTGAATGTAGCCTAAGACATCTAATTTGAGCATTAAGATGTCTATACATTTACAGATCTTTTAAATATTAATTTAAATTTAATTTTAATTTAATAAATAAAAAATGAATTGGAGGCTTCTTAAAGCAGCAAGCACAAAACCAAACCTGGTACAAACACCGATAACTGGCCCTGAGACCGCTGTACATTGTTTTTTAATTAGATTGCCTCTTGCATTAATTGGTTGTCTATCATCTCTGCCAGCTCAACTGCAAGACTCATTGTCGGGGAGGTACAAGAGATGCCATTGTTGAGTGGTAAATTAAAGGGTTTGAAAGCAGCTGCTGATTAGCTCAACGACCAATGTTGGTGGTACCAACTTTTGTTTTTCTTCATCATCCAAAAATTGAAATCCTTTTCTACCATATTATTAAGGGTGTGAATGACGACTCAGATTGCTGTTGGAAGGGCTTTGTTAAGGCCGCTTTACACGCTGCGATATCGGTACCGATATCGCTAGCGTGGGTACCCGCCCCCATCTGTTGTGCGACACGGGCCGCACAACATCGCCCAGACCCGTCACACTACTTACCTGCCCGGCGACGTCGCTGTGACAGGCAAACCACCTCCTTTCTAAGGGGGCGGTTTGGTCAGCGTCACAGCGACGTCACAGCTGCGTCACTGAACCGCCTCCCAATAGAAGCGAAGGGGCGGAGATGAGCGGGATGTAACATCCCACCCACCTCCTTCCTTCCGCATAGCGGCCGGGAGGCAGGTAAGGTGAGGTTCCTCGTTCCTGCGGTGTCACACGGAGTGATGTGTGCTGCCGCAGGAACGAGGAACGGCTTCGTTACTGCTGCAGTAACGATTTTTGAGAATGGACCCCCATGTCACTGATGAGCGATTTTGCACGTTTTTGCGACGATGCAAAATCGCTCATAGGTGTTACACGCAACGGCATCGCTAATGCGGCCGGATGTGCGTCACCAATTCCGTGACCCCAACGAGTTCGCATTAGCGATGTCGCAGCGTGTAAAGCCCCCTTTAAGCGGGCTTTACACACTGCGATATCGGTCCCGATATCGCTAGTGTGGGTACCTGCCCCCATCTGTTGCGTGACACGGGCAAATCGTTGCCCGTGCCGCACAACATCGCCCAGACCCGTGACACATACTTACCTGCCCGGCGACGTCGCTGTGACCGGCGAACCGCCTCCTTTCTAAGGGGGCGGTCCGTGCGGCGTCACAGCGACGTCACTGAGCGGCCGCCCAATAGCAGCGGAGGGGCAGAGCTGAGCGGGACGTAACATCCCGCCCACCTCCTTCCTTCCGCATAGCGGCCGGGAGGCGGGGAAGGAGAGCTTCCTCGTTCCTGCGGTGTCACACGGAGCGATGTGTGCTGCTGCAGGAACGAGGAACAACCTTGTTACTGCTGCAGTAACGATTTTTGAGAATGGACCCCCATGTCACCGATGAGCGCTTTTGCACGTTTTTGCAACGATGCAAAATCGCTCATCGGTGTCACACGCAACGGCATCACTAATGCGGCCGGATGTGCGTCACCAATTCCGTGACCCCAACGAGTTCGCATTAGCGATGTCGTAGCGTGTAAAGCCCCCTTTAGAGTAGATATCTGTCAGAATATATGAATTCTCAGAAACTGTCTCTTTGATATTAAAGGGGTTGTCCGGGACTGTTTTATTTATTTTTTCTATGAGCCTACGAGCTAACGGGCAGGTTGTTGATAACTACCTGGCTGTTCTGGTTGCCGCAGATCTCTGCCGACACAGAGCGGTCACAGAGCGCTCATACCAGTGATTCTGAGGCAGCTACTTCTCTTCCACTCTGTTTTTCTTATGGGGCCTGACTGCCGATGTCATACTGATTGACAGTTGGCTCCCCGCTGCCTAACCGTTGGCGTCTGGCCCTCACACCCTTAAAACAGAGCAGAGCAGAAGAGGAAGAGCTCCTCTGTTGATGTGAAGCACCAGAATCACTGACAAGAGTAGTCTATGACTTCTCTCCGATGCTGAGCAGAACATTCAGGTAGTTACCGTGATTTTCCAAAAATAAAACACTGGCTTATACTTTTTTTAGCTCTTGGGCTTATTTTCGGGTACGTCTTATTCTTGGGGAGACACAGTTGGGGGTAAGTTTACCGGCCCTCCCAAAAAAAAGCAGTCCCTCCTTCTTAGGAATTACACTTACCAGTCCCCAGATATCTGCGTGACTCTCAGGTCCTCCTGTGATCTTCGGCGGGCACTCCCAGCAGGTATACTCCACATTGCCTCATCTGCTTCTGGCCGACATATATCAAATCACACACACACTCATATACACACACACACATCAGGTCGCACACACAATTACACATCAGATCTCACACATACACTCACTCATCACATCCGGTGGTACGGATTTCTTCCACCGGCAGGGGAAGATGTGATGCAGTGCAGTATAGCGTGAGGACCTGTGGTGGAAAGCATAGAGGACTCAGCATTGGAACGCATCAATGTACTCCACCGCAGGTCCCCTATGCGTTCCACCGCACTGCGTCCTAGGATTCTCTGCCGGCCAAAAGCAATCGGCATCGCCCAATGTGGTGAGTGTGTGTGCGATCTGATGTGTATGCAATCTCATGTTTGTGTGTGTGCGATCTGATATGTGTGGGTGTGCGATCTGATATGTGTGGGTGTGCGATCTGATATGTGTGGGTGTGCAATCTGATTGTGTGCGCGATCTGATGTGTAGGAGAGTGTGATCTTGTGTGTGGGTGTGCGATCTGATGTGTGCGGATGTGCAATCTGATGTGGATGTGCAATCTGATGTGTGGATGTGCAATCTTGCATGTGTGGGTGTGTGATCTGATGTGTGTGGGTGTGATCTGATGTGTGTGGGTGTGTGATCTGATGTGTGTGGGTGTGCGATCTGATATGGGTGTGCGATCTGATGTGTGTGGGTGTGCAGTCGGATGTGTGTGTGATCTGCTGTGTGTGGGTGTGCGATCTGATGTGTGTGGGTGTGCAATCTGATGTGTGTGGGTGTACAATCTGATATGGGTGTGTGATCTGATGTGTGTGGGTGTGCAGTCGGATGTGTGTGTGATCTGTGTGTGGGTGTGTGATCTGATGTGTGTGGGTATGTGATCTGATGTGTGTGGGTGTGTGATCTGATGTGTGTGGGTGTGTGATCTGATGTGTGTGGGTGTGCACTCCACTGCAGGTCCTCCTGTTTGGGATCTAGTGAGTATGATTGCAGGGCCTGTCTTCTCTCTTTTGGAGCTGTATTCTCTCTTTTGGTGCTGTCTTCTCTCTTTTGGTGCTGTCTTCTCTCTTTTGGTGCTGTCTTCTCTCTTTTGGGGCTGTCTTCTCTCTTTTGAAGGTGTCTACTTTCTTTATATAATGAAGTGTCCTGCAGGATTCTTTAAGGTTAGTTTCACACTTGCGTTGTTTTGACGCAAACGGAATCCGTCACTAATGTAGTACAGTTCATTTATTTACATTTGAAGCGCATTACTATGGCGCGTGCGTGTGTCATGCAGTACCCGCTTGTGTCCACACGATGTCGCGCTTCCACTGTGTAAATAAATGAACTGTACTGTATTTGTAACGGAGCCCGAATCCGTTAAAATAGCGCAAATGTGAAACGGCCCTAACTTTTTTAGCTGCATGGGCACTTCATTATTGAACGGCGACTAGGGCTTATTTTCGGGGCAGGGTTTATATTTGAGCCTCATGCCGAAAATGCTGAAAAAATTCATGCTAGGGCTTATTTTTAGAGGAGGGCTTATTTTTGGAAAACTAAGGTAGGTAGGTTCTCAGGCCCATAGTAAAAAAACAAAGTAGTTCTGGATAACCCCATTAACTTAAAATTCTGCTGTTTGCTCATTATACAGTGTGTCCACCCATATCCTGTCCACCGCCATTAACTTGAGAACGGCTTCAGCTATAGGCATAGAAGTGGTGTCTAGGTTAGTAAAGTAGCCATGCGCTATGCAATAAAACCACCTATAGCACCACCTTGTGGAAAACAACGGAGTTAGCATTTTTATCTCAAAAACGGAACAAGATAGAGAAAAAAAGTGAATTAAAAAATTGTAGGGCATCATCAATTCAATACGAATCGACACATGCATACAGAAATGCTATGATATGAAACCCATGAGACCCCCCCCCAAAACATTGAATGCTGGTCACGCATATGGCGCTCATTTAAATTTGATTCTCAAACTGGCCCCCGTCAGCTGCAATGCACATCTGGACTCTGGACAGCATACTGTATCTTGTTGCACGTTGTGCAATATGGTAGGTGACACGTTTGCACAAGCATCTGTGATACGTCGTAGGTCCTGCAATGTTGGTGGAGGGGTCACATACACCTGCTGTTTGATGTGACCTCACAGAAAGAAGTCCAATGGGGTCAGGTCAGGTGAGCGTGGAGGCCACTCCACACAGCCACCATATCCAATGCCTTGTAGGAAGGTCTCCATGAGGTATCGCTTCACATCCACAGCCTTGTGAGTTTTACACGTTCTAATCATAGCATTTCTGTATGCAAGGTGTCAATCCACAAGGTGTCAATCCCTATTGAATTGATGATGCCCTCCAATTTTGTAATTCCCTTTTTTTCTCTATCGCATTCTGTTTTCAAGATAAAAATGCTAACTCCGTTGTTTTCCACCAGGTGGCGCTATAGGTGGTTTCATTGCATAGCGCATGGCTACTTTACTATACCTAGACACCACTTCTATGCCTATAGCTGCCGCCGGTCTCAAGTTAATGACGGTGGACAGAATATGGGTGGACACACTGTATATTAAGTTATACAGTAAGAGAGCTCCATCTAATGGGATTATATCACTATGTCTTACCGGCACTTACGGCACAACCGGCTTATAACCCTACTTTCTCACGAACCTGGTTGAGATTAGAGGTGACTTCCTTGCTTGTTTTTTTTTTCCATTATCTCAATGTAGCTTGCAAAGAATCCTTCAAAAATGGGGTTATTTTTTGCAATTATTATTTGGCTTTAGATGTTTTACAAGTCAGTAGTGCTGCTTTTTGTGCCATCTTTGGATGAATTTGCTTGTTGGCTTATAATAGGACCATAGATGGTTTAGATGTTGCTTCGTTAAATACTTATGCTTCTTTTAGCAAGTTTCATTATATTTTTCTAGTTTTTTTTGTCTACGTTGCTTTTTGTGTCTAAAATAGTAGACAGCTGGGAACTCATTAATTCTATAAATGCTCATTCTTTTTAGAAGAGAAGGAGCCCAGATGTAAAAAAAAATAAAAAGGCAGACTAAAGAAGATCAGCCAACTACACACTGCATGTTATGAGGTGTGCGGCTCCTCTGTATTATTTGGAGAGCTGTGCCTTGTTCTTATAATAAAAGGCTTCTATCAGCCTGAAAACAAGAGCTGTTTTCAGGAACAAAACCAGGCATATTTCTCTATAATAGAAGACAGAATTTAATTTTTTGCTGTAATTTTTTCAAAGACATAGTACAATCAGGACGACAACAGTGTAGGATGAGTTTTCCGTTCCTCATGTTCTATAGAATCTTGGACCACATCAATAATTAAACAACTTACAATGCTAGTACTCATTCGAGGATGAGGGGTTTGTTCATTTTTCCCTTGAAGAGCCATTTGTGTCCATGGTCTATAATTAGTATGAGACAACACCTCTTTTCACGCTAAGGGTTTGTTCAGATGAATGGATTAAATGTCCGCATGCAAAACTGATGGGATACGGACAGGACACAGACCAATTCAGGTCAATGTGGGCGATCACATGGATATCATACCTGGATGATTAAGATACAAGACAGAAGAATAACCTACGCCTTCGAAATGGGGTGCCGGAGAAGGATGTTATCAATACCATGGATGGCAAGAAGAACAGACAAATCAATTTTGGAACAAAGCAAGCCAGATATGTCACTTAAAGCAAGGATCACCAAGCTACGCCTTGCCTACTTTGGACACCGTCATGATTCACTTATGGGTCTGTTCTCTTGCACAGCTAGTGTGTGTTTTCCTGCTGTCTGTATGTTCCGGGTCTAGGCCCAGTGGGAATGGCCTATTTGGTGGTGCTTTGTTCCGGGTGATCACCCTGCCATATCTTGGAGCCGTTTCACCCAGAACACCACCAATAAAAGTTCCAGCTTGCTGTGTACATTTCTGATTCCCTTGAGTTGCTATTCGGATCTTGTCCTGCCACCTAGTGTCCCATTCACTGTTCCCTCGCTTCCCCTGCCTTGTCTTATCTTCCAGTCTCCCTGACCTCCAGCTTGCTTTGTGACCCCAGCTCAGCTCTCTCCTTGGTACCGATGTGTCCTCTCAGTTCCCAATCCTGGCATGTTTTATGACCACGACTATGCTCCCCTTCTGTATCAGACGCTACTTCCTTGCTTACCGACCCTCGGCTTGCACGTGACTGCAACTTTTCTTTCTCCCCCTGATCTTACGTGACCTCCTGGCTACTAACACTTGGCTTAGCTGACTACACTGCAGACATTCCCCGCTAGGGTACTGGCAACCCCTAGTGGGTTATCACCTCATTATACCTAGGTGCTGGACATCATTCTAGTGCACTTGCGACCCCTGGTGGTTAGGTTAGTGTCACAGACAAATCATACAAAGAGAGCAATCACTGGAGAAGGACATCATGGTCGGAAAAAGAGAAGGTACAAGGTGAAGAGGAAGAACAGCAATCCGATGGCTTAATACAATCAAGATAACGGTGGAGAAGACCATGGTGGACCTATCTAGGTGGAGAAGACCCTGGTTGACCTATCTAGGTGGAGAAGACCCTGATGGGCCTATCTAGGCTTGCACAAGATCGATCTTCCTACAGAGAGTTCATTGATCAAGTTGACATAGCTCCAGATAAAACCGAAGCCGATAAAAGAAAGTGGTAGTTCACATGAATGTTTTTATCAATGGACCGATGGTCTGCACGTAAAAAATCACAGCATGCACTACATTGATTCGTATCCTGGATTTGAAGTAAAGAAAAAAAATCTGGAGCTCTCAGGATTATAATGGATTGTGCTTCTAGTAAAGCATTATAATCTTTTTTCGCACTTGGAGTGCCAGATTCTTTTTTTTCTTTACTTTGTATTTATGGAGGTGTATCTTATCTGAGCACACATCCACATGGAGTGACATATACAGTATATTGTTCCTGGTATTCTTCAGGATCAGACCATTATAAGTCAATGGGTGCATAGAAAAATGGATCTTATACAGGATACAACTGTAAGGGGTCCTTTGCACACTACGACATCGCAAGCCGATGCTGCGATGCTGAGTGTGATAGTCCCCGCCCCCGTCGCAGCTGCGATATTTTGATAGCTGCCGTAGCGAATATTATCACTACGGCAGCTTCACACGGACTTACCTGCCCTGCGACGTCGCTCTGGCCGGCGACCCGCCTCCTCCCTAAGAGGCAGGCGGCCAATAGAAACGGAGGGGCGGAGATGAGCAGGACGTAAACATCCTGTCCACCCCTTTCCTTCCGCATTGTAGACGGGACGCAGGAAGGAGATGTTCCTCGCTCCTGCGGCTTCATACACAGTGATGTGTGCTGCCGCAGGAACGAGGAACAACATCGTACCGTCGCTGCAGCCAAAATAATGAAAATGACCGACACTACACCGATCATACGATACCGACGCTTTTGCGCTCGGTAATCGTAGTTAAATCGATTTACACACTACGATGTCGAGAGCGACACCGGAAGTGCGTCACTTTCGATTTGACCCCACCGACATCGCACCTGCGATGTCGTAGTGTGCAAAGGGCCCCTTAGTCTTGTGTTTTTCAAGGACAGATTACAGCTATAGAGATAGTAAACTGCATTTGTCCTTTATTATTTATTAAATTGTAATAAAGCTGGACAAAATGGACATACAAAAGACACATGGATTACATTCGAATGACCAAACAGAACAGAGTCCCTGTGCAAAAACCGTATGTAAGTCCATTGCAGTTAAGTAGTTTATGATAAAGCACACATATATGTGTCTATAAGAAAGCCTGAAGTCACAGGTGTATCATAAGTCACAGACAGTCATGTGGTTTCTGGCCATAGAAGGTCACAACGTTTGGCTGCGTAAAATGCTCCCTGACTTTCCATTGTTCCTGCTGTCAGTATTCATTGGTATAGGTAGCTTTCCTGCTGGATTCATCTCTCCCTCTTTTGGACCCAGCAGCAGCTCCCTTGCTCCTATCTACTGATCATCAGTATTCTCTTGGTGCTTAACCCCTTCAGCCCCCGGGCACTTTCCATTTTTGCATTTTTGTTTTTTGCTCCTTTTCTTCCAAGAGCCGTAACTTTTTTATTATTTCGTCAATCTTGCCATATGAGGGCTTGTTTTTTGCGGGACGAGTTGTACTTTTAAATGAAACCATAGGTTTTACCATATATTGTACTGGAAAACAGCAAAAAAATTCCAAGTGTGGAAAAACTGCAAAAAAAGTGTGATCGCACAATAGTTTTTGGGATGTTTTATTCACGGTGTTCACTATATGATAAAACTGATGTATCTATGTGATGCCTCAGGTCGGTGCGAGTTTGTAGACACCAAACATGTATAGGTTTACTTGTATCTAAGGGGTTAAAAAAAATTCACAAGTTTGTCCAATAAAAGTGGCGCACGTTTTGCGCCATTTTCCAAAACACGTAGCGTTCTTACTTTTTGGGATCTATGGCTCAGTGACGGCTTATTTTTTGCGTCTCAAGCTGATGTTTATAATGGTACCATTTTTGCGCAGATGCTATGTTTTGATCGCCTGTTATTGCATTTTGCGTAAAACTTGCGGCGACCAAAAATCTTAATTTTGGCGTTTGGAATTTTTTTGCCACTACGCCGTTTACCAATCAGATTAATTGATTTTATATTTTGATAGATTGGGCATTTCTGAACGCGGCGATACCAAATATGTGTATATTTATTTATTTTTTAACCCTTTAATTTTCAATGGGGGAAAGGGGGGTGATTTGAACTTTTAGGTTTTTGTTTTTTTTTATTTTTTAAAACTTTTCTTTTTACTTTTTTTTTATTTTACTAGTCCCCCTAGGGGGCTATAGCGATCAGCAATCCGATCGCTATTATCTATCTGCTGATCACAGCTATACAGCTGGAAACAGCAGATTCAGTCACTTTGTTTTTCCCTCTGCTCTCGGCCGAGGGAAAACGAAAGTGAAACATCGTAGCTGCAGGCGTCATCACATGACCCTGTGCTACGATGGCAACCACTGATAGTCACGTGATAACACACGTGACTTCCGGTGGGGGCGGCGGTAAGTAAAAAACATGGCCGCGCGCATTTAGATCTTGCTGCCAGACTTTGGCAGCAAGATTTAAGGGGTTAATGGCCGCGGGTGGAAGCGATTCCACCCGCGGCTAGCAGGCACACATGTCAGCTGTTGAAAACAGCTGATATGTGTGCCGACCGCCGCCGCCTGCCCGCGGCAGGGGGCGGGGCTTAACGGGACACGATCCTTGACGGATAGATCCGTCCAAGGTCGTGAAGGGGTTAAATACCTCTTCCATCCTTGGACTGATGCTGGTGATATTTTTCAGTTCATTCAAGCCTTGGTTGCAAGTAGGTGGTTTGTACTCCTCTGTGGTGTCGTTGCTGAAAACTTTTCTGAACGTCTAACTGTGTCATCTGTGGATAAGTAGTTAATGCATTTTCCCCTCTGTGCGTCCTCCTTGTGCCTTCTAAAGTGTTTAGTGAGGTTGATGAAGAGCTCATCCCATCCCATAGTGAGGGACTCCAGGGACCAGCAGTAAGTTTGGTCAGGGGTCACCATCTTCCCCTTCCATAGACAAAGGGTTTCCCTTCCCCTTTTGCCGTCTTCTTGGTACTTCCCCATACCCAGCATGATACCTGATGACTGCTTTGGAGGTAGTAGTTGGCCCCCTTACCTTCTGGGTCCAGCTGTATAGGTTGCACCAATGGAATGTCCGCCCCTGCGGATGACAACACAGATAAAACTTTTTTGTTTTTCTGCACGTAAAATGGACAATTTTGCATATGCCGTGTAAGCCTGGCATAAAGCTGTTGTCCACCCTTACATTTTCTAAAATAAAGAAAAGCCCGTGATCTGTTCACCTTAATGATCATCCATCACTCCTCTTTAAGAGCCACCCTGGCTGGGCACGCACGTGTCCTCTGGGGCCTGTCACATATTTGTCCGAACGTCTTGAACATGATGAAAAGGGTCTTTGACTGTACATCATGTTCTGGCCACACATGCAGACATGAGTAACGTCCGCCTGGAACCACAGTCTCAGAATGGCTGACACAGACCGGCTAGAGGCAAGCCGCCCACTAAGCAGGATCCCAAGAACCCCAAAACCCTTAAACCCCTATTCAGGGATTTGGAATTACTACAGGGCCCCGGAAATTGCTACCTCTGGAATTCTGTAATTCCAAGAAGAGTAGTCATGGTGAGGGTAACTGGAAAAAGAAGGCGCAAAAATAGGGTCTTACCCGGTATGACACATGGGGGCAAGTGTGGGTTAAAACACTCACCTGATGGGGTTGTGCAAGTCACAACCCCTATGAAGGCACGTAGTAAAAGTGGAAGGCAGCGGTCCCGCAGTGTAGATATATTCCAAGAGGTAGAGCAGAAAGCAGGTTTCAAAATCCGCGCCAAACCACAGAGAGTCCAGATGCTTGTTAGTGAATCCTTTCTTTATTTATTTTTTACACAGGTCTACGCGTTTTGAGGACATATCGGTCCTCATCCTCAGGACAAAGTACAAAGAAAGACTATCTATAGTCTTTCTTTGTACTTTGTCCTGAGGATGAGGACGGATATGTCCTCGAAACGCGTAGACCTGTGTAAAAAATAAATAAAGAAAGGATTCACTAACAAGCATCTGGACTCTCTGTGGTTTGGCGCAGATTTTGAAACCTGCTTTCTGCTCTACCTCTTAGAAAAGAAGAGTAGTCGACAGTCAGGGTCAAACCAGTGATACAGAAAAGGGACAAAATAGGAAGACAAGGGCATAGTCAGGAAATCAGGCTAAGGTCAAATCTGGAGATGGCAGCGAGGTACAAAAATGGCAGGCAGGAGAGTAGTCAGAGAGCAGGCAGGGGTCAAAACAGAGAGAAAAATATACAGAGTAGGGCGAGAACCAGAGATAAGCAGTACTACAAAACTATATCTGGCGGTGATCAGCAGACAGGAGGGGAATTAGAAGGGTGTGATGTCTTCCCATTGGCTGTAACTGAATAGTGGTAACTTCAGTTGGAAGATACGCCACCACAGTCAGCCAGTGGTACTGCAGGTCCCAGGGAAGCCCAGCTTAGTGGATGAGCGGAGCCTGCGCCCACCAGAGCCCCCGCACTGACTCCTCTCCTATCACCAGCACTCTTGACAGCAGGAATACGATGGCGCCTGGTGACCAAAGCAGAAGTCACAGGAGCGAACTCTGGTGAGGATGTGACAACATGTGACCTCTGCAGCCAATCAAAAAAGTCAGGTGTGAATCCCTTTAAACGTTGATAAAACTTTCAAGTGAAATAATTTACTAATTAATTTAATCATTTGCTAATTTATATAACGATTTGCTAATTGTAGTAAATCATAGTTGTGATTTCTATGTCATGCCCTATGTGTGGAGACATTTTTCATGAGGGTATCACAGGAGCTTAAGAGTCATTATCTGCTCCTGATTATGGCTAACTTGGTAACCCCCCCCCCCCTTTATTTATTATCATAGGCCGTGATTTATCAGTGGGTTGTTATTTGACCTGTCTTTAATTATATAGTTTCATGTACAGCAAGGATAAAGTGACTAAACCTATTAGATTTAACTTATTATAATTCCTTGCTACATTTTTCTTGATGAATATAAAAATAAAGAGTACTACTTTGCCTTCATGAAAAAAGTCATTATCCTCAACTAGAGTTGATGTAGATTTACCCCATCATCCCATTCCATCGCACATAACACAGGAGGGGGAGAGCCGCCTCTTACCTACCGTCATCCCTGGCTCTTGATTTGATTAGCTGGCCTGGCGTGACATCATCCTTGTGGCCTGGCGCCCAACGCTATATTGTGCCAGACCGGTGTCACGGGTGACAGACCGTCATGTGGTTTCTGGCAATAGAAGGTCACAGTGTTTGGCTGCGCGAAATGCTCCCTGACTTTCAGTCATGTGGTTTCTGGAAATAGAAGGTCACAGCGTTTGGCTGCGCAAAATGCTCTCTGATTTTCTATTGTTCCTGCTGTCAGTATTCATTGTATTTGGTAGATTTCCTGTTGGATTTTCATCCATTCCCCTTTAGGACCCAGCGGAGCTCTCCATCCATCCAGCTGCTGATTATGAGTATTCCCTTTGTGCTTAAATACACCCTTCTTCCCTGGACTGATGCTGGTGATATTATTCAGTTAATTCAAGCTCTGGTTGCAAGCAGGTGGTTTGTACTCATCTTTGCTGAACTTCTGCCTGAGTCATCTGTGGATAAGTAATTCATGCATTTTCTCTCATGTGTCCTCCTTGTGTCTTCCCTTAGAATTTAGTGTGGTTGACAATGAGCTCATCCCACCTGTTCCATATTTAGGATCCAGCACTAGGGATACCTAGGGTCAGGTATCCGGCTCGGCACATCGGTATGGAACTTATCTAGGGTGGTGAGGAACCTTAGGGACCAAAAGTAGGTTTGGTCAGGAGTCACCATCTCCCCCTTACCAAGACGCAGGGGTCCCTTTCCCTTACCTTTCGCCGCTCGCTTGATACTTCCCCAAACCTAGCGTGACAACCGGCTGATCAAACAGCCAAGGATGATGGCAGGTGAAAGGTGGCTCTCCGGCTCCCGTGTAAATGCCATGGATCACCGTTGTGGCCAATGGAATCGGATGTGTAAATCGATTCACTGCCTTCATAAAATGTCTAGAAAATGAAGTTTGCTATCTGACCTTGGCTACTTAATCCAGCACCTCATCCTAGAAAAGGCATCCAAATCACTTTTAAATGCTCTTGTCTGCCTGCGGACCCTAATGCACCTAATATACCGGATGAACTCTTATACCGTCTAATTGTGAAATTTTGGCTCATATGCGCAGTAGAGACAGTAATTGAAATGACTTGAAAAATAGATGTCAGCACTAGCTCTGATTGCCTTTATACAGGGTATTAAATTATAAAGTGACGTCTCATATTCCTTCTCACAATAGGTATTAGATTCCTAGGAATATTTATTAGGAGGGGTCAGGCTTTACATATGTTTTTACACTTGATTAGTCACCAGGTTAATCCTGTAAAATCCTCGGTGGATTCTATCTCGCCATACATTTTCATTAGAACATAATATAAGACTTCACTGTGAATTTAATGTTAATTTATGCGGCTAGCCGGTGCTTTGTATAAATGACAACAAATTAATTGCAGCATTAAACAAGCCCCTAGCCCCAGGAAGAGTGGAGAGTCGTATTAAGTACAGAATATGCATGAGAATAGGAAACAAAACGACTTTATTTTCAGATGATTCGAGGAAAACATTTTGTTTCGAGCTATTTGGGATGCATGGCAGACTAGTACGATTGTCATGCCATCAGGTGGTAGTCTGATTGCTACATGGTAGAGAATTTTAATGTGTGTGTGTGTGTGTGTGTGTGTGTATGGAAGGGGGTGTTCCTCCTCTGCCACTGAGCTTTAATTTAATGTTTTAATTGCAAACGTTTGGGTGTTAAGCGGGCTTTACACGCTACAATATATCTTACGATGTGTCGGCGGGGTCACGTCGTAAGTGACGCACATCCGGCATCGTAAGTGACGCACATCCGGCATCGTAAGTGACGCATATCCGGCATCGTAAGTGACGCACATCCGGCATCGTAAGTGACGCATATCCGGCATCGTAAGTGACGCATATCCGGCATCGTAAGTGACGCACATCCGGCATCGTAAGTGACGCATATCCGGCATCGTAAGTGACGCATATCCGGCATCGTAAGTGACGCACATCCGGCATCGTAAGTGACGCATATCCGGCATCGTAAGTGACGCACATCCGGCATCGTAAGTGACGCATATCCGGCATCGTAAGTGACGCATATCCGGCATCGTAAGTGACGCACATCCGGCATCGTAAGTGACGCATATCCGGCATCGTAAGTGACGCATATCCGGCATCGTAAGTGACGCATATCCGGCATCGTAAGTTATATTGTAGCGTGTGACAGCTACGTACGATTGCGATTGAACGTTAAAACGTTCATCGCATGCACGTCGTTCATTTCCTAAAAATTGAACGTGAGGTTGTTCAATGTTCCCGAGGTAGCACTCATCGCAGTGTGTGACACCCCGGGAACGATGAACAGATCTTACCTGCGTCCCGCGGCTCCCGCCGGCAATGCGGAAGGAAGGAGGTGGACGGGTTGTTTACTTCCCGCTCATCTCCACCCCTCCGCTTCTATTGGCCGGCTGCCGCGTGACGTCGATGTGAAACCGAACGTCCCTCCTACTCCAGGAAGTGGATGTTCGCCGCCCACATCGAGGTCGTATGGAAGGGTAAGTACGTGTGACAGCAAATAATCGTTTGTGCAACACGTTCAACAAATTGAACGTGACGCACATATGATGGGGGCGGTTACGATCGCATACAATATCGTATGCTTCATTGTAACGTGTAAAGCAGGCTTTAGTTTGGTGCATTGTATAACTCGGGTCTCGGAGTTCCAATAATGTTGACTTTTCGTATATAATGAAGCTGAAGACAATTTGCCTTCTCCCAATAGCATGTTGGGGGACTTCTTAAAGGGAATCTGTCACCAAGTTTTTGCTTCCCCATCTGAGAGCAGACTCTGATTCCAGTGATGGATCACTTACTTTGGCTATGTTCACACTTCCGTTTTCTTATATCACTCATAATCCGCCATTGTGAGAAACAACGCAATCCGTGTGGCAGATTCTGTTGTTTCCCATAGACTTGTATGAGTGGTGGATTGTGACTGACGACCTTGCGTTGCGCACGACGCACGGCGCATCAGTCATTTAGTGACAGACCATCGGACGGGAGGGACACAGAATGCAATGTTTTTTGTCGCGGCAAAAAAACGCACCCATCATGATTGTGTCGTAATCCGTCAGGAGGCATAATGTATGTCAATGGTGCCGGATTCCGTTGTCATGCGTCAAGCGATGGATTCCAGTGCAGGAATCCGACACGTTCTACTGAGCATGCCCAGCATGTCCAGCAAAACGTTTGAAATCGTGTAAAACTCTCTCTCTCTCTCCATTCCACTTCTTCTCACCCGTTCTGCAACGCATCAGTCCCATGTGTCAAGCAACGCATGTGACTGATCCAAAACAACGGAAGTGTGAACATAGCCTTACTGGACTCTTTTCTACACTTTTGTTTTATCTTCTGCAGATCTACCAGTTCTCGGAATGCTGAGCTCAATATAGCCACGCCCACACCACTGATTGGCTGTTTTCTGTGCAGACTGTGCATAGGCAGAAAGCTGCCAATCCGTTGTGTGGGTGGGGTTACACAAAGCTCATGATGAATATGAGGTCTACTAATCCTCTAATGATAATCTCCTGCTGATAAACACAGTGATTTAATCAAAACTACAATAAGCAGCCCATTAAGTGACAAATCGGTAGAATCAGGATATCTGCACATACATGATGCTACTTTCAGATTAAGTGGCAAATATTTGGTGACAGACTCTCTTTAAGGACCCTACATATATTGGACTAACAGTGGCCGAACCTGCTGATATGCATGGGTTCAGGTGACAGTCTAAGGGTTGTTTCACACGTCAGTGAAAAACACTGTTAAAAATGCATGTGTCCCTCAGCGTTCCGTGATTCACGGCACACATGGGTTGTCCATATGCAATCTGTGATCTGTACTCCGTGATACGTGATTGCACATGGACGTATACTCACCTGTCCCTGCTCCTGTTGTCCTGGTGCTGAACTCTTCGGTTCTGCTGTGTTTCTGCCCCCTCTGCAGCTACTTCCGGGTCGGCTGTGTCTGCATACATGAATATGCATGCCAGTAATTAGCCGGCTCTGAAGCAGCAGCCAGCAGAGGCCGGAGAAAAGCAGCACTGGAGAAGGTGAGTTAAACAGCTTTTTATTTTCAATGTCCGTGTTTTTCTGGTACGTGTTTCATGGACCATGCCATAGTGTGGTCCGTGGGTCATCAGTGATGCCAGAAAAAGCGGACATGTCTCCGTGCGGCAATCATGGACACTTGTGTACGCCTCACGGAGATACGATCAGTGAAAAATCACTGATGTGTGCACAGACCCATTTATTATAATGGGTCTGCGCATGTCCGTGATTCTGGTACATATACAAACTAGCACATACGCACCAGAATCACTGATGTCTGGAACAGGCCTAAGGCTGGGTTCACATATCCTGTAGTCATCCCTTATTATGGATCTGTTAGAGATCCATTTGAAAAACAGTAGTGCAAATACAATTTTTTTTGTCCGTTGTCAAATAACAGATGTCGGCCAGATCCGTTTTTAACATGTGGAGTCTATTGACAACGGATCCGTTAACGGATTGCTATTTATCCTCCATGTATAACAGATCTGTTAAGAAAATAATGGATCAATGCGACTCGTAATTGCATCTTCCTCTTGTAATAACCTTATGTATATGTTGAACCGGTTTGGAGAAGCCATTGCCGTTCAGTCAGTGTGCTGCCTCATTCTGTAGCCGAAGAACCACACTTAGTAAATAGTAAGAACTTCTCTGTCGCAAGGAGGTTTTTACAAACATTGCCAACTATCATGGCAGTGTCAGGATCTGTGGAAACTACAAATTCTGACACTCAACCTGCACTCAACCTGCTAATTTCTCTGATGTCTATGATCAGCTCAGTAAAACTCAGGTGTCGACCCACAGACTTGTAGTTCACAGGCAGGCTAGCAAACGCTAATCTCTGGTGGGCTGCTTGTTAGGGGCACTTTGCACACTACGACATCACAGGTGCGATGTCGGTGAGGTCAAATCGAAAGTGACGCACATCCGGCGTCGCTGTCAACATCGTAGTGTGTAAAGCATTTTTGATACGATTAACGAGCACAAAAGCGTCGTAATCGTATCATCGGTGTAGCGTTTGTTATTTCCATGAATTGGGAAAGACCGATGTTACGATGTTGTTCCTCGTTCCTGCGGCAGCACACATCGCTGTGTGTGAAGCCGCAGGAGCGAGGAACATCTACAACCTGCGTCCCGGCCGGCTATGTGGAAGAAAGGAGGTGGGCGGGATGTTTACGTCCCGCTCATCTCCGCCCCTCCACTTCTATTGGCCGCCTGCTGTGTGACGACGCTATGACGCTGCATGACCCACCCCCTTAGGAAGGAGGCGGTTTGCCAGCCAGAGCGACATCGCAGGGCAGGTGAGTGCATGTGAAGCTGCCGTAGCGATAATGTTCGCTATGGCAGCTATCACCATGATATCGCAGCTGCGACGGGGGCGGGGAGTACCACGCTCGGCATCGCAGCATCGGCTTGTGATGTCATAGTGTGCAAAGTGCCCCTTAGTCTTGTTTAATCACATGCTGTTTGGCAGCCATTCACATTTGCTACCCTCCAATATATGCTGGCTGGACCCTTCCTCTAATGTCAGCTATAGCTTGTCTATACTGGTCTGGTAAGGTGCTGAGATCAAGATTTCTTAGTGATTGTAGTACTTTGTTTCTGTGAGCAATTATGGTGTTAACCCTTGTTGTTCATTTGTCGCTTCTTGCTTCTCTTACTTTTCTCCTTAATATCTTATTGTTTGTTCCTCTAAGTGTGCAGTGTGTATGAGTTTTGGTCTGTATTACCATCTCAGTCCTGCCCCTTCCTTCCCTAGTGGGGGGGATAGATCAGTTATGGTGAGGAGATGAGTAAAGGCTGCTTTACATGGTACGACCGATTGTGCAATTTCACAATCGATCGTACCCACCCCCATCCTTTTTGCGTCACGGGCAAATCGCTGCCCGTGTCACACAAAGTCAGTAACCCCCGTCACACATACTTACCTCTCGTGCGACCTCGCTGTGGGCGGCAAACATCCACTTCCTGGAGTGGGAGGGACGTTCGGCGTCACAGCGACATCACACGGCCGCCGGCCAATGGAAGCGGAGGGGCGGAGATGAGCGGGACGTAAACATCCCGCCCACCTCCTTCCTTCACATAGCCGGCGGCGGCCGCGTGACGCAGGTGAGCTGCTGTTCATCATTCCCGGGGTGTCACGTGGAGCGACGTGTCCTACCCCGGAAACGATGAACAACTAAATTAAACGATATTATGGAACCTAGCGACCAGTACACGACTCACGATTTGTGAGTGATATTGCGTCGCTAGGAGGTGTCACACAGGCCGGCATCGCCAGCGATGCCGGATGTGCGTCACAAAAACCGTGACCCCGACGATCTATCGCACGATAGATTGTCTGGTGTAAAGCAGCCTTTAGGTACGAGACTCCGGCATCTCCACTATCAAGGGTAACCCGGAGGTTAGGGATAGCTGAGTGACAGTATTGTACCCTCTGTTCCTTGCCATCCTAGAGTCACATCGTGACATTCTCACCCTGAACTCTACATATATGCATTGAAATGGAGGTAGCAGTATGGCGCATAGGAAAAGGAGGGTTCCTTGGTAGGATGTGACGTCTTTGAAGTCTAACAGCTGATTTACCAAGAAGCGATGGTCTCTACTAATTCTTCCATACTGTTGTGCTGATTTTATGGTATATCAGCATAAAATATTCAACACTATTTGTTACATACAATCTTGTAGTCAATCATAACAACTATTATTTCTTTATACTGATGGTGGCTCCTTAGCATAAACCTCATAAATGTGCGCTGTCAGTGATGGCCAGAGTACAAGTAATCTCAACTGATCAATCTCTAAAAAAAATATTAAGAAATATATCCTTAACAGGAGTTTTTGTTTATGGCAGGTCTACCTACAGCTTGGGACAAGGAGTATGGCTTCCAGTTAGTAAAAGCTTTGTCGTGCCCCCTATGGAGTTGTCAATCAGTCCATTGGCCAGCTGCAAAACAGATGTACTGGTGACTGAAGATCCTTCCGATGTCCGGTAAGAACATATTATTTTACTCAAATATGAACAGATCTTAGCATCTGCTCTAATAATGAGCAAAATATTTTATAATTTGCACAAATGAATGTAAAACAAATTAAAATGTTCTAGGATAAAAAATGAAATTGATAATTAAAAATATTCAACCACATAACCACTCAAAGGGGTATTCCCATCTCCAAGATCTCATCAAAATATGTAGTTGGTGTAATAATAATAATTTTAGCAAATACCTCCAATTAGAAATGCAGTATCGTTCTCCTGATTAGCTATGTCACTTACCTCATGTGCAGGGCATTGCAGTAGCTTAAGCGGGTTTTACACGCTGCGACATCGCTAGCGATGTCGTGAGCGATAGCACCCACCCACATCGGTGGCGCGTCACGGGGTGACGCTGCCGTAGCGAACAATATCGTTACAGCAGCGTCACACGCAATTACCTCTTCACTGACGTCTCCTTTAAGGGGGAGGTTCGTTTGGCGTCACAGTGGCGTCACTAAGCGGCTGCCCAATAGAAGCGGAGGGGCGGAGATGAGTGGGCGGAACATCCCGCCCACCTTCTTACTTCCTCATTGCGGGCGGCCGCTGGTACGATGTTGTGCGTCGTTCCCGGGGTGTCACACGTAGCGATGTGTGCTTCCGCAGGAACGACGAACAACCAGCGTCCTGCAACAGCAACAATAATCGGGATTAGAACGACGTGTCAACGATCAACGATTAGATGAGTAATTTTGATCGTTAATGGTCGTTCCTGCGTTTCACACGCAACGACGTCGCTAACGAGGCCGAATGTGCATCACAAATTCCGTGACCGCAACAATATCTCGTTAGCGATGTCATTGCGTGTAAAGCCCGCTTTAGTTGTCCATGGTTACAACTACGCATCTAGTGATAGTTAGTTGCTAGTGGATATAAAGTTTGCAAAAACTTTACTGAAACTTGTATTTAATTATATGTAGCAGCAAAAGGAAAACTCTATGATATCATATAGACAAGAGCCAACAAGGTCATAATCATTAAGAAATTGCTCATTTGAAATTTTCAGCCAGGAGATGCAGGTCTGTGCACTCAGTGACCTGAGGTGAGATCACTAAGTTCAATGAGGTCAACTGAGGTCAGTTTACTTGCGGTTACAGGTGGGGTACCCAAGGAACCTCCAGATGTGATTGCACATGAACTGAGTGCCGTCACCGCTCATCAGTTTCTGCCTGAGGCCACAGTGTGTGGAGATGTTCTGTGCCCACATGCTGTGACTTCAGTATGTATATAGCAGAGGCGGGATCGTCGTGGGACCTTGTGTGGATTACGTTGGAACTGGATGTTTGGGGTTCATAAAGGGGTGAAAAAGGGTGTATTTTTGTATTTTATTTCAAAGAAAGGATTTTTTGGTGTTTGTGCTTATTTCTCTTTACTTACTGATTAGCAATGGGAAAGTTTCATAGATGCCCCCTATTACTAATCTAGCTGTGAGCTGTCATTAAACCCTGATATTACTCCAATTGCTACTGTACAGGGCAATCAGGATGAGTTGGGTAAAGTGCCAGGATTGTCGCATCTAATGGATGCGACAATTCTGGGTGTCTGCAGGCTGCTATTTTTAGGCTGGGGGGATAAACATGGTGGGTCTCCCCAGCCTGAGAATACCATACCACATCAGTCGGCTTTATCATGGCTGGGTATCAAAATTGAGGGCGATCGCATGTCATTTTTAAAAATGTATTTAAATATTTGAAAGAAAATCCACATGGGGTCTCTGTTATTTTGATACACTGCCAAGATAAGCGCACAGCTTGGTGCTGCAGTCTGTAGCCGTAGACTTTATCCGTGCTGGGTATCATAATATGGGGGGACCTTAACCCAATTTATTTATCTATTTTTACACCACGATAGTGATGTACATATTGTCTGTGATTTCAAGCAGTCAGACACACTGTCACAGAGGGTGGGGGCACAGTCTGATTGCAACCAATCACAGAAGCCAGGACTGCCGGTGGGTGGGGGAAGCAGTGCATATGCATGAGGGTTAATGAGCAGCCCCGGATGTAGTGTTACAGCTGCGTGAAGGCTAGTTTAGTATAATACACCTCCTCTAATCCCACTAGCAATTTCTGCTACCATTTTGGAGAGCATGATTCGCGTATCCATAGACTTATATGGTGATCGCTACTGGGCAGATATCCAGGATTAAAGGGGCACATTATCAGGGGGCACTGAAGGGGTAGTATTATTTTCTAAAGTGCATTAAAGTCATTACTAATTTAGAATTATTATTATTATTATTATTATTATTACTGTTAGCATTACTAATTTATATAGGCATTATTAAATTTTAAGAAGAGACTCAAGGCATTACTACTTTATAAGGTGCACTTAGGACAATATTATTGGATGGGTGCACTCAGAGCACATAACAAGCATTAGCATAATTTCCTGTGGCAGTGAAGGGGCATAATTATCTCCTAAAGTACACTAATGCTATTATTAATTTGTAAGCGAACAGGTGAGGCATTATTACTTTATTCTCCGTAAAGAGAATAGTCTTCCCCCGTGGTCCCGACATAGCTTCTCATATGCCAGATCAGTTACCCACACTTTGCACTGACGAGGGGCAATCACCCCGAAACACCGTGTCTGCAAATTGGGATTCTGATCTGGCATATATCCTAGGTCATATGAAAAGGCTTGTTAAAAGGCCACTTTTGACTTTTAGGATTGCTACTTCCAATAGGTGGCGCTAGAGTTTGTCTCCTTTCCTGGAGAGATAATTTGAATAATTCCCAGAGGGGCATTGCAGCTATAATTCCCCTCACTACTGACAGCCAGACTGGTATGTCAGGTCTCCATAAGGAGAATAGTCTTCCCCCGTGGTCCCCACATAGCTTCTCATATGCCAGATAAGTTACCCACACTTTGCACTGACGAGGGGCAATCACCCCAAAACACCGTATCTGCAAATTGGGATTCTGATCTGGCATATATCCTAGGTCATATGAAAAGGCTTGTTAAAAGGCCACTTTTGACTTTTAGGATTGCTACTTCCAATAGGTGGTGCTAGAGTTTGTCTCCTGGAGAGACAATTTACTTTATAAGGGACACTCAGTTCCAAGGGGGGATCAAGAGTAGCCAGGGCCCTGGGCAGTTTAGAGGGCATGTACCCCTCCATCCCCTCATCCCCCTTCCCAGCTGCGGTGTATCACGTGGAATGTCACATATTTCTCTTGACAGATCATATGATAGGGGGTGTGATTAACACACAGGTGCTCTGGTGCAGGTCTGATGATGAAGAATAACAGACAGTGGCACGCTTGGCGCGACACACACATTTTTTATCTTATGTACAGTGCTATAAATACCTAGTGCTATACATAATAGAGAACACTATGTAATAAGAAACGGAGCTATAACTAACAAGAGGACGTTACTTAATATTGGACTGCGCTATTTAATACAAGATGGCACTATAAACAACAAAAGGGAATGCTATGTAATAAGGGACGACGCAAAATACAGCAAATGGGAATGTTATGTAATAAGGGACGGTGCAATATACAGAAAATGGAAATGTTATGTAATAAGGGACAGCAATATACAATTAAAGGGAATGTTATGTAATAAGGGACGGTGCAATATACAGAAAATGGGAATGCTATGTAATAAGGGACAGCAATATACAATTAAAGGGAATGTTATGTAATAAGGGACAGTGCAATATACAAGTAAAGGGAATGTTGTGTAATAAGGGACAGCAATATACAATTAAAGGGAATGTTATGTAATAAGGGACGGTGAAATATACAGAAAATGGGAATGCTATGTAATAAGGGACAGCAATATACAATTAAAGGGAATGATATGTAATAAGGGACAGTGCAATATACAATTAAAGGGAATGATATGTAATAAGGGACAGTGCAATATACAAGTAAAGGGAATGTTATGTAATAAGGGACAGCAATATACAATTAAAGGGAATGTTATGTAATAAGGGACAGCAATATACAATTAAAGGGAATGTTATGTAATAAGGGACAGTGCAATATACAAGTAAAGGGAATGTTATGTAATAAGGGACAGTGCAATATACAGCAAATGGGAATGCTATGTAATAAGGGACGACGCAAAATACAGCAAATGGGAATGTTATGTAATAAGGGACGGTGCAATATACAGAAAATGGAAATGTTATGTAATAAGGGACAGCAATATACAATTAAAGGGAATGTTATGTAATAAGGGACGGTGCAATATACAGAAAATGGGAATGCTATGTAATAAGGGACAGCAATATACAATTAAAGGGAATGTTATGTAATAAGGGACAGTGCAATATACAAGTAAAGGGAATGTTGTGTAATAAGGGACAGCAATATACAATTAAAGGGAATGTTATGTAATAAGGGACGGTGAAATATACAGAAAATGGGAATGCTATGTAATAAGGGACAGCAATATACAATTAAAGGGAATGATATGTAATAAGGGACAGTGCAATATACAATTAAAGGGAATGATATGTAATAAGGGACAGTGCAATATACAAGTAAAGGGAATGTTATGTAATAAGGGACAGCAATATACAATTAAAGGGAATGTTATGTAATAAGGGACAGCAATATACAATTAAAGGGAATGTTATGTAATAAGGGACAGTGCAATATACAAGTAAAGGGAATGTTATGTAATAAGGGACAGTGCAATATACAGCAAATGGGAATGCTATGTAATAAGGGACAGCAATATACAATTAAAGGGAATGTTATGTAATAAGGGACAGTGCAATATACAAGTAAAGGGAATGTTATGTAATAAGGGACAGACAGAGCAATATATAGCAATTAATAATAATAATTAATAACGGACTAATTGCTCAGTGCTCATCTTTTAATAGCCTCATTAAACAGACAGACCGCAGTAAACGACTGACGATCGATAATGGTTACCGATTGGTGGTCATTTAGCGCTGCCGGTCGATCCGTATAATCCCCTCTACAGTACTCCTATACAGAATAAATATCTACACCCAGTAATTACCGCTGACATCTTGTTTAATAACAGCCTTTTTCTTCTTTATCTTGTCAAACCTTCATGTCGATGCCGTAACGCCGTGACGCGGTCAATGTAGTTTTCTGCACTGATCACCGCGCCCCTGAAAATAAAAAAGGTCACATATATGTATGTCCTGAATAAGAAATCCTCCACCTTGCACAGCTGAATACAGGTGTGTACCCACCATTATTATATAATTAGCTATTATGCAACCCATCGTTACAAATATAAATTGATAATCCCCCACTGTACCCCTTGTTAACTATCATATGCCACGTTTCTCAGCCCAATAAATATATCTTATTTAGTCACTGTCCCTTTCCCCAATTCCTTACCAGTCACTTTCCTGTATCCTAAATGCCCCACATTGTGCACCTCCCACTCCCCTATTTACCACCCTCTAATCACTGTACTGTAATTTCTTCTCCCCACTGCCATTCTCTATTTATTATAATTTCTTCTCCCCCATCCCCACCCTCAATGCATAAGTTGTTTTCCTCCACCCCCCACCCTCAATTAATTAAAATTTCTTCTCCCCATCCCCACCCTCAATTCATTATAGGTTCTTTTCCCCCACCATCATTTCATTACAATTTCTTCTCCCCCATTCCCACCCTCAATTCATGATAGGTTCTTTTCCCCGACCCCCACCCTCAATTCATTATAATTTATTCTCCCCATCCCCACCCTCAATTCATTATATGTTCTTTTCCACCACCCCCCACCCTCAATTCATTATAATTTCTTCTCCCTCATCCCCACCCTTAATTCATTATAGGTTCTTTTCCCCAACCCCCACCCCCTCAATTCATTTTAGTTTTCTCTCTTCCATACCCCTCCCTTAATTCATTATAATTTTCTCTCACCCCCCTCTCTTTTCATTGTAATTTCCTCATTTTCACTCCTATTTCATTCAATTTATTGAAAAACAAAAGTTTGTAATACCTCAACATTGATCTTGCTCCTTCTTGTAGTCAGTGTGTACATTCTTGTGCCAGCACAATGACGTCATCACGCTGGTGCCGGAAGTGGATGAGGCACATCGCAGAAAAGGTGACAGGGGCTCTTCTGGAGCTATGCTGCCTTTCTTCATTGCCAGCAGTGGAGCTTTCAAAAAGCTCTGTGCCAGGAAATATGCGCCACCAATCGTAGCACACAAAACCTTACAATGAGGCTAAGCTAGCCATGGGCCACCCCAGAGCTATGGGTCCCAGGCGGTAGCTAAGACTGCCCTCATTATAATACGCCTATACTCAGGACAATCTTATTGGATAAAGGGAAGTTAGTCTATTACTTGTTAAGGGGGCACTTAACGGGCATTAGCACTATTTCAAATGAGGGGCACTATTATTTCAAATACACATTCCAGGCATTACTAATTTATAACAGGACACTTGAGGCAATATTACATTATAAGGGGGCACTAGGGCCATTATTATTTTATGACACACTTAGGAAATTCTATCCCTTAGAGGGGCGCACATAAACGGCTTTTAAATTTTATTTACAAAGAATGTGACTTGAAACTACAGTTGAAACCAGAAGTTTACATACACTATCTAAAAAGCCACTTATTCATGTTTTTCTCACATGGTATCAGAATAAACCTTTCCAGTTTTAGATCAATTATGAACCAAAATTATTTAAATATGCCAAATGCCAGAATATGTTAAGGTATTTTTATTAGTTTCTGCAAAGTCAACAGTTTACATACACTAAGAGTACTATGCTTTTAAACAATATAGGACAGCCCATATGATGATGTCATGTCTTTGGAAGCTTCTGATAGGTTTATTGGCAACATCTGAGTTAACTAGAGACACACCTGTGGATGTATTTGAATACACTTCTGAAACACACCACTTCTTTGTGTAGCATCATGAGAAAGTCAAAAGAAATCAGCCAAGATCTGTAGACTTACATAAATCTTGTTCATCCTTGGATGCAATTTCCAGATACCTGAAGGTGCCTCGTTCATCTTTACAAACAATTATATGCAAGTACAAACAAGATGGGAATGTCCAGCCATCATACCATTCAGGAAGGAGACGGGTTCTGTGTACCAGAGATGAATGTGCTTTGGTCAGACATGAGCATATGAACCCAAGAACAAAAGCAAAATACCATGTAAAGATGCTGGCAGAAGCTGGTAAGATGTGTCATTATCCACAGTGAAACAAATACGGTATCAACATGGGCTGAAAGATCATTCTGCCAGAAAGAAGCCATTACTCCAAAAGAACATAAAAAAAGCCAGATTAGTGTTTGCAAATGCACACAGG
Source organism: Anomaloglossus baeobatrachus (assembly GCF_048569485.1). Classification (NCBI taxonomy): domain Eukaryota; kingdom Metazoa; phylum Chordata; class Amphibia; order Anura; family Aromobatidae; genus Anomaloglossus; species Anomaloglossus baeobatrachus. The sequence goes on from NC_134361.1 coordinate 179,005,832, forward strand.
AACAAAGACCTTCATTTTTGGAGACATGTCCTGTGGTCTGACAAAACTAAAATTGAACTGTTTGGCCATAATGACCATCATTACGCTTGGAGGAAAACGGGAGAAGCTTTGAAGCCTAAGAAAACCATCCCAACTGTAAAACACAGGGGTGGCAGCATTATGTTGTGAGGTTGTTTGGCTCAAGGAGGGACTGGAGCACTTCACAAAATAGATAGCATCATGAGGAAATTAGATTATGTGGCAATTCTGAAGCAACATCTCAAGACATCAGCCAGGAACTTAAAGCTTGGGCGGAAATGGGTCTTCCAAATGGACAATGACCTTCAGCATACTGCCAAACTGGTTACAAAATGGCTTAAGGATAACAAAGTCAATGTTTTGGAGCGGCCATCACAAAACCCTGATCTCAATTCTATTGAAAATGCATGGGCAAAGCTGAAAAGGCCAGTGCGAGCGGTGACCTACAAACATGGCTCGGTTACAGTGGTTCTGTTAAGAGGAATGGGTCCAAATTCCTACCAACTATTGTGAGAAGCTTGTGGAAGGAGATCCAAAATGTTTCCCCCAAGTCCTACAGTTTAAGGGAAATGGTATCAAATACTCTTGAAATGCATGTAAAATGTTTGACTTCGCAGAATGTAATAAAAATGCCTTAAAATATTCTCTCTCTCGTTGTTCTGGCATTTGTCAAATATAAATAATTTTGGTTCCTAATTGACCTAAAACGGGAAAGGTTTATTCTAATTTCATGTCAGATTGTGAGGAAAACATGCAGATGTGTCTTTATAGAGAGTGGAGGGGAAAAACCTGCAGATGTGTCTTTATAGAGAACGGAGGGGAAAAAACCTGCAAATGTGTCTTTATAGAGAGTGGAGGGGAAAACCTGCATATGTGTCTTTATAGAGAATGGAGGTAAAAACCTGCAGATGTGTCTTCATAGGGAATGGAGAGAAAAACCTGCAGATGTGTCTTTATAGAGAACGGAGGGGAAAAAACCTGCAGATGTGTCTTTGTAGAGAATGGAGGGGAAAACCTGCAGATGTGTCTTTATAGAGAATGGAGGTAAAAACCAGCAGAAGTGTCTTCATAGGGAATGGAGAGAAAAACCTGCAGATGTGTCTTTATATATAGTATATCGAAAATTCTGGTTTCAACTGTATTTCTCCAAGCTAAATGTAGATGTCAAGGTAAGAAAGGTTGATAAAAAGAAACACCATAAACCATGTTGATTTCTCATATGGAATTAAATAAGGTTTTTCATTCTTGCCGACATGTAATATATCATGAAATGAGATAAGTAAGAAAAGGGAGTCAGGGATGGAAGTTGTGACGTATGTGTTTGAAGGACAACAGAAAGAGAAGACTCTTAACTATATCATTAAGAATATTAAGTATATTCTTTATTTTACAGCCCCCCCCATCCCATAACTGTAAAGCCCGAGTTCGGTGTTTGGACCTAAGTTCGCGTTATCGCAGAACCCGAATTCAAACTTTACAAAACGTTCGGGGGCATCGGGGAGTTCGCCCATCACTAGAGAAGAGCCATGGAAGTTATTAATTTCTTTCAAGGTTGGAGAAAGATAAATAAAATTGTAGATGAGAAAAATATAGAAAAGAAGAGACAGATCTAAGATGTATCGAGGTATTAGAGAATAATAAGACCGGGGACGTATAAAGGGGACAATGATTAGGAAAAGGGGAGAGTTCATGGCTAAAGCCGGTAGCAGTGAAGGCTCATGAACACATCTCTTTGATGAGTATATGTAAAGCAGAAGATCCAAAGCGTGATATGTCAAAACGGGAATCGAGTTGTACGCAAAGACTTTTTATAGGGGTTTGGAAACCTATTCATACAGATATATTTGATGAAAATGTAAATGGTAAAGAGTAACAAAGCAGAGTAGATTGTGTTCGTATAAAGTAGCACTCAATAATGTGATACAGAACGGCCTTGGACTTCTGCCATCGCTAAGTGTTCTTTGGCAAAGAGCGGAATGAAAAGTTTCTAACGCAGCAGAATGCATGAATGGGTGTATTTAATTTTTTCATAATCTTCGTACGTTTACGGGCTGAATGCCACCTTTCCTCGCCCATCAATGTGGAGAACGGATTAAAAATGGCAGCTCTAATACAATTAACCTATATGATAATGCGTTATTGATGCTGAAACAGATGTCAGGGGTAATGTATTATGTTGTATGATAGGGTGTTGCTACAGTTTGTCATTCGATGCTACCTATGAATCTATTATAAATGGCGATTGTCTCTTAGAATTTATTATACCATTTATAATTGATGTGTCTAGTTTCTACTTTTTTTTTATTTCAAACAAGACAAGCCAAAACAAATCTTATTTTACTTCATTTTTTTCAATTTATTTTCGACTGAAAAATCAAATGCATTCTTTCTTCTTGCAAAAAAAAAAAAAGATAAAAGAGTTTTTCTATCTGAGCTCCTGGTTGTATCTTGGTACCTAATCCCCAACATGTCTAAGTGCATTCAATAATAGATTAGCAAGACTTCCTTCACTACCCTCCTTTGAGAAAGTCCAACACAGGACGAAACACACGTCGGGCAGCAGGCAGGCGAATTCCACCGACTCTGCAGATAAAAAAGTTTGGTATCTGAGCTTCTGGTTGCATCTTGGTACCTAATCCCCAACATGGCTAAGTGCATTCAATAATAGATTAGCAAGACTTCCTTCACTACCCTCCTTTGAGAAAGTCCAACGCAGGACGAAACACACGTCGGGCAGCAGGCAGGCGAATTCCACCGACTCTGCAGATAAAAAAGTTTGGTATCTGAGCTTCTGGTTGCATCTTGGTACCTAATCCCCAACATGTCTGAGTACATTCAATGATAGATTAGCGAGACTTTCTTCACTACCCTCCCTTGAGAAAGTCCCACGCAGAACGAAACGCGCGTCGGGCAGCAGGCAGGCGAATTCCACAGACTCTGCATATAGGTAATGCACACTTAAATTTATTCCTTATACCACATATTTTAATTGCAGCATTTAAATCTTTGAGCACTAGGCACTTTATTTTTTTTTATAGCTGTTTAAAAAGGAATATTTATGCGGAATACTTTATATTTTACTGTTTTTAATCTACTCATAAATTGATATTTAGCATTTTCTGATATAATTACATTTTTTACCTATTTATAGTAGTCTCCCTGGTATTTATATTTGTATATACGGACTTTAGAACTTCCCTGTTTATTATTGAATATTTTGCTCCTCTATTGTTTTTAAATTGTTATTTGTCTATTTTTAAGACTTTTCAAATAAAATATATATTTTATATTTATGGTGTTTTGACTCATATGGGCAGTTTTACACCACACATTTGTCCATGAGAGCCTTTTTGAGATCATCACTAATCCCCAACATGGCTGATTACATTCAATGATAGATTAACAAGCTTTTAAAATAAAAAAAAATGTCGGCTTTTTCTTCGAGAAATGTTGTTTATTTCGACACAGTTATTTGTAAACAAGGTGAACTGACACATTTGACTGAAAATGGACGATGTTAATGGGGTGGGTCTTTGAAAATTTGCTGATGAGTAGGTCCCTCACTAATATACATATTATCACTAATGATGGGCAAATAGTCAAATATTCGGGTTTGGTACCGAATAACAAACCCAATGCAAGTCATGGTTACATCCTTACATAGTTACTTAGGTTGAAAAAAGACCTAGGTCCATCTGGTTCAACCTTCCTCCACCAGTTCTACATTTAGTCACTAAATCATTTATAACCAACAATGTTGTGTACTGAGGAAATCATCCAGCCCTTTTTTAAAAGCTGTTATAGTATCTGCCCTTACTACCTCTTGTGGTAGGGCATTCCACAGTCTGACTGCTCTAATTGTAAAGAACCCTTTCCTATTTAACTGCTGGAATCATTTTTTTTCCACGGGCATTGAGTGCCCCCTGGTCCTTAGTATTGTCTTTAGAAGAAATAAGTCATGTGCCAGTCCTTTATATTGACCACACATGTATTTATACATATAAATGAGTTCTCCTCTGAGACGTCTTTTTTCTAAGCTAAACATATCTACAGTCAAATGAAAAAGTTTGGGCACCCCTATTAATGTTAACCTTTTTTCTTTATAACAATTTGGGTTTTTGCAGCAGCTATTTCAGTTTCATATATCTAATAACTGATGGACTGAGTAATATTTCTGGATTGAAATGAGGTTTATTGTACTAACAGAAAATGTGCAATCCGCATTTAAATAAAATTTGACCGGTGCAAAAGTATGGGCACCTCAACATAAAAGTGACATTAATATTTTGTAGATCCTCCTTTTGTAAAAATCACAGCCTCTAGTCGCTTCCTGTAGCTTTTAATGAGTTCCTGGATCCTGGATGAAGGTAGATTTGACCATTCCTGTTTACAAAACAATTCCAGTTCAGTTAAGTTTGATGGTCGCCGAGCATGTACAGCACGCTTCACATCATCCCACAGATGTTCAATGATATTCAGGTCTGGGGACTAGGATGTCCATTCCAGAACATTGTAATTGTTCCTCTGCATGAATGCCTGAGTAGATTTGGAGCGGTGTTTTGGATCATTGTCTTGCTGAAATATCCATCCCCTGCGTAACTTCAACTTCGTCACTGATTCTTGCACATTATTGTCAAGAATCTGCTGATACTGAGTTGAATCCATGCGACCCTCAACTTTAACAAGATTCCCGGTGCCGGCATTGGCCACACAGCCCCAAAGCATGATGGAACCTCCACCAAATTTTACTGTGGGTAGCAAGTGCTTTTCTTGGAATGCCGTGTTTTTTTGCCTCCATGCATAACGCCTTTTTGTATGACCAAACAACTCAATTTTGTTTCATCAGTCCACAGGAGCTTCTTCGAAAATGTAACTGGCTTGTCCAAATGTGCTTTTGCATACCTCAGGCGACTCTGTTTGTGGCGTGCTTGCAGAAACGGCTTCTTTTGCATGATTCTCCCATACAGCTTCTCCTTGTGCAACGTGCGCTGTATTGTTGACCGATGCACATTGACACCATCTGCAGCAAGATGATGCTGCAGGTCATTGGAGGTGGTCTGTGGATTGTCCTTGACTGTTCTCACCATTCTTCTTCTCTGCCTTTCTGATATTTTTCTTGGCCTGTCACTTCTAGGCTTAACAAGAACTGTACCTGTGTTCTTCCATTTCCTTACTATGTTCCTCACAGTGGAAACTGACAGTTTAAATCTCTGAGACAACTTTTTGTATCCTTCCCCTGAACAGCTATGTTAAATAATCTTTGTTTTCAGATCATTTGAGAGTTGTTTTGAGGAGCCCATGATGCCACTCTTCATAGGAGATTCACATAGGAGAACAACTTGCAAGTGGCTACCTTAAATACCTTTTGTCATGATTGGATACACCTGCCTATGAAGTTCAAAGCTCAATGAGGTTACAAAACCAATTTAGTGCTTTAGTAACTCAGTAAAAATTAGTTAGGAGTGTTCAAATCAAGAAATTGATAAGGGTGCTCATACTTTTGCACCGGTCAAATTTTGTTTAAATGCGGATTGCACATTTTCTGTTAGTACAATAAACCTCATTTCAATCCAGAAATATTACTGAGTCCATCAGTTTTTAGATATATGAAACTGAAATAGCTGTTGCAAAAACCCAAATTGTTATAAAGAAAAAAAGTTAACATTAATAGGGGTGCCCAAACTTTTTCATATGACTGTAACTTTTTCAACCTGTGATCATATGAAAGGCCTTCCATTCCTTGTGATAATTTAGTTGCTGCCTTTGAACTGACTCTAACTTCTGAATGTCCTTTTTAAAATGTGGAGCCCAAAACTGGATCCCGTATTCCAGATGTGGCCTTACAAGTGATTTATAGAGGGGTAACAATACATTGGGATCACGGGATCTAATCTCTCTTTTTATACACCCTAGAATCTTGTTTGCTTTAGCAGCTGCTGCCTGACATTGAGTGCTGCTGCTCAGCTTATTTGTAATGAGAATACCCAAGTCCTTCTCCTGTTCTGTAGTCCCGAGTTTACTTCCATTTAATGTATACGCAGTTATAGGATTACTCCGTCCTAGGTGCATTACTTTACATTTATCAACATTAAATCTCATTTGCCAAATGTCTGCCCATTCTGACATCTTATCCAGATCTTTTTGTAATATTATACTATCAAGGTCAGTTTTTGATATCCTACATAGTTTGGTGTCATCATCAAAGACTGACACTTTACTATCAATCCCATCCACAAGGTCATTAATAAAGGGATTAAAAAGAATTGGTCCTAGCACAGATCCCTGCGGCACCCCACTGCTGACTATAGCCCATTTAGAGAATGTACCATTTATGACTACTCTTTGTTTCCTATCTTTTAGCCAATTCCTTACCCAGTTGCATATAGTTTCCCCTAGTCCTTGCTTCTAGAGCTTTAGTATAAGGCTATTATGTGGCACAGTATCAAATGCCTTTGTAAAGCCCAAATAAATCACATCAGCTGCATTACCAATATCCAGGTTTGCATTTACCCCCCCATAGAACCCCAACAGGTTGGTTAGACATGACTTATCTTTCATGTATCTGCGACACCCCCACGGGACCCCTAGGGATAGGAGTAGCTCGATACGTGCCCTGTGCACTCGTTGCCGAGCAAGTGGTTGTGCAGTCGTGGCCTGGCCCGGTTCCGTGGCCCCGTGGTGAGCAATAAGAAGGGGTTAATTTAAAGGGGATAGTCAGACTACGCCAGCTCTCCCGAGCTTTGGCGCTCTAAAGCAGTTTGGCCCGAGCTGCTTGGATGCGGGTCTCTGTACCCTGGAGGAGGCGCGGTGGAACAAAAGAAAAAGAAAAGAAATGATGCAATGTCCTGTGGATGAGGTAGAGGTGCTGGGCATTAACTGAGATCCACACAAGTAACACAGTGCAAGTCTATTACTGGTGCAGCTGGAAAAGGCTGCCTCTGGACATGCTGGCTGCTGTAATTGCTGAGTCCCACCACCTTTACTGTGAACCTGGCCACACTCTCCCTGGCACTCTTGGGGTTTGTTGTCCTCCCTGGCGTGGAGCCGTTGTAGAACTGGGGTTTCTCTGGTCCTGCCGCGGAGCAGTTTGAGCTAATTTAACGGCTTCGACCCGGGCCCTCTCTGTGCTGCCTATGCCTTAGACTCTTGGGGGTCGACCATGGGCTCTGAATCCCACCGGCCGTGCAAAACTCGACAAGTCGACCTGGATCTGTACCTTGTCTTGGGGGTTTGCTCCCCGCTGCGTGCCGAGTCCCGTGTTGAACCCTGGGTCCTGCTTTCAAGGGATTCCTCTGTCCACGAGCCTGGATCACCTACATTCTAACCGGTCACTCCTCCTGGTGGCAACTTGCATACAGGATCCAGGTGGCTCCAGCCTCTCCACACTTCACTCTTTCTCTGCGTTCCTCTGCTGCTCTGCATGCAGCAGCTTACTCCTTTCACTCCTCAGTCCGTCTCTAGCATCACCATTTTCACACCCTTCTCTGCCACCTCTCGACCCCGCCCACTCACACCCTCCCCTCTCCCCAGGGTCCTAACTAAAGGGGGGTTGGATTTATACTTTAAGAGACCAATCCTGCTGATCCTGTGTCTCTGTCAGTGCTCTAGTGGTGTGGAATAGTGTGGTGTGCGTGTTGTTGATGTGACGTACTGGTGTGTTTTGGCACAGGTGATAGGAATTCAGCTTTCCACTACTGGTGGTATATTTGTAGTGGCACCAGTTAACCGCAGGGGCACTACATATCCATGCTGTCTGTCAGATATATTATTTTCTGCATTATATTTTTGCATGTCAGCCCTTAAAATGCCTCAAAATCTTTGAATACTATTGATGTCAGGCTTACTGGATGGTAGTTGCCTGGATCCACCCTCTTACCTTTCTTAAATGTCGGTACCACATTAGCAATCCTCCAATCCTCAGGCAACAACCCTGTTAGAAGCGAGTCTAAAAAGATGAGATACAGCGGTCTGTCGAATACGGAGCTCAATTCCCTCAATATTCATGGATGAATGCCATCGGGCCTGGGGGATTTGTTAATGTTTAATGTACTCAGACGCAGGCATACTTTTTCTAGTGTTAAAGTAATTATTTCAGGTGATGAACTTTGATTTTTCACTTGTTGAATGATCTCTGCAACAGTCAGTTCCTTGGTGAACACGGATGAGATGTGCCTGTTTAATATCTCGGTCTTTTGTTCGTCGTCTATAACTAACTTGATATTATACACTGTGTGCAGAATTATTAGGCAAGTGGTATTTTTGATGATTTTTTTATTATTGATCAACAACTATGTTCTTAGTCAACCCAAAAGACTATCAAATATCAAATATTTTTGGAAGTTGGAGTGGGGTTTTCCTAGATTTGCCTATCTAAAGCCCGCTTTACATGCTACAATATATCTTACGATGTGTCTGCGGGGTCACGTCGTAAGTGACGCACATCCAGCATCGTAAGGTACATTGTAGTGTGTGACAGGTACGTGCAATTGCGATTGAACGTTAAAACGTTCATTGCATACACGTTGTTGAATCCTGACGAATTGCATGTCAGGTTGTTCAATGTTCCCGAGGCAGCACACATCGCAGTGTGTGACACCCCGGGAACATTGAACAGATCTTACCTGCCTCCCGTGGCTCCAGCCGGCAATGTGGAAGGAAAGAGGTGGGCGGGATGTTTACATCCCACTCATCTCCGCCCCTCCGCTTCTATTGGCCGGCTGCCGCGTGACGTCGATGTGACGCCGAACGTCCCTCCCACTCCAGGAAGTGGACGTTCGCCGCCCACATCGAGATCGTATGGATGGGTAAGTACGTGTGACGGGGGTTAATCGTTTGTGCGGCACATTCAACAAATTGAACGTGCCACACATACGATGGGGGCATTGCAAATCGCATACGATATCGTATGCGAAATTGCAACGTATAAAGCAGGCTTTAGAAGGATATCTGTTTTTGCGGGTAACTATTACTGTGTAGATTTATTAGACAACGTAATAAAAACCAAATATATTCCCATCTCACTTGTTTATTTTCAGCAGGTAAACCAATATAACTGCAGAAAATGTAGAAATAAACATTTCTGACATGCAAAAACAAAACCCCAAAAAATTAGTGACCAATATAGCCACCTTTCTTTATGATGACACTCAGCAGCCTACCTTCCATAGATTCTGTCAGTTGCTTGATCTGTTTACGGTCAACATAGCGTGCAGCAGCCATCACAGCCTCCCAGACACTGTTCCGAGAGGTGGACTATTTTCCCTCCCTGTAGATCTTACATTTTATGAGGGACCACAGGTTCTCTATGGGGTTTAGATCAGGTGAACAAGGGGGTCATGTCATTATTTTTTCCTCTTTTAGACCTTTACTGGCCAGCCACGCTGTTGAGTAGTTGGATGCATGTGATGGAACATTGTCCTGCATGAAAATCATGTTTTTTTTTAACGATACCGACTTCTTCCTGTACCACTGCTTGAAGAAGTTGTCTTCCAGGAACTGGCAGTTGGTCTGGGAGTTGAGCTTCACTCCATCCTCAACCCGAAAAGGTCCCACAAGTTCATCTTTGATGATACCAGCCCATACCAGTATCCCACCTCCACCTTGTTGGCGTCTGAGTCGGAGTGGAGCTCTCTGCCCTTTACTGATCCAGCCTCTGGCCCATCCATCTGGCCCATCAAGAGTCACTCTCATTTCATCAGTCCATAAAACCTTTGAAAAATCAGTCTTAAGATATTTCTTGGCCCAGTCTTGACATTTTATCTTATGTTTCTTGTTCAGAGGTGGTGGTTTTTCAGCCTTCCTTACCTTGGCCATGTCCCTGAGTATGGCACGCCTTGTGCTTTTTGATACTCCAGTAACGTTGCAGCTCTGAAATATGGCCAAACTGGTGGCAAATGGCATCTTGGCAGCTTCACACTTGATTTTCCTCAATTCATGAGCAGTTATTTTGTGTCTTATTTGCCCAGCATGCTTCTTGCGACCCTGTTGGCTATTTGCCAAGAAACGCTTGATTGTTCGGTGATCACATTTCAAAAGTTTGGCAATTTCAAGACTGCTGCATCCCTCTGCAAGACATCTCACAATTTTGGACTTTTCAGAGCCCGTCAAATCTCTCTTCTGACCCATTTTGCCAAAGGAAAGGAAGTTGCCTAATAATTAAGCACACCTTATATAGGGTGTTGATTGATGTCATTACACCACACCCCTCCTCTTTACAGAGATGCACATCACCTGATTTACTTAATTGGTAGTCGGCTCTCAAGCCTATACAGCTTGGAGTAGGACAACATGTATAAAAAGTATCATGTAATTAAAATTTTCCCAGCTTTTCCCTTAATTTGTTGAAATCAGCTTTCCTAAAATTCCAAGTTTCAGCCTTTCCCCTTTGAAATGTTCTATTGAATATTAGGTTGAAGGTTACCATATTATGATCGCTGGTGCCCAAGTGCTCCCGGACCTGTAGATCTGAAATTGTGTCCGGTCTATTTGACAGGACCAGATCTAGCAAATTATCTCCCCTGGTTGGTTCATCTACCATCTGAGAGAGGAAATGGTCTTGAATAGTAGATAAGAACTTACAGCTTTTAGCACAACCAGAAGTTTCTATGTCCCACTCTATGTCTGGATAGTTGAAATCCCCCATAATAAGAACCAAATTATTATTATTATTATTATTAGCTGCCTTTTCAGTTAGTTCCAGCATTTCACCCTCTACTTGTTCAGGTATGTTAGGAGGCGTACAGCAAACTCCAATTAGCATTTTTCCATTATTCCCCTAAGTCAATGGGAAACTAAAATAATTTTCTAGAGGACCTTGGAAGTAGGTGTCGGACATCTGTAAAAATGCTGCAATGGATGGAAAACTGCAGAAACTGAATGGGAACAGCATGGAGAAGATGCCTGGATGCATTTCTGACTCACATTTGGTTTCTGGGAATAATGTTGCCATAGTATTCTATGGATTAACACTTACTGAGATTCCTGTGGCTGTCACATTACTTCCGGGTCTGCTCATTAGATCTCATGCATATTCACTGCTTCCCCTGCGCACCCGCTGTGACAGTGACTGTGATTGGCTGCAGTCAGACTGCCCTCATCTGTGATTGCTTGCTCTCACAGAATTTTTCTGGGGCAGGACATGGAATGTAAAAATAAATAAAGATGACGCATCACAAATCACAGCTGTCATTAACCCCATATATTATCCCAAATGCCACCACAACAGGACAATCAAGATGAACCAGGTAAAGTGCTGGAATTGTCACCGCATCTAATGGATGCAATAATTCTGGGCAGCTGCAGGCTGCTATTTTTAGGCTGGGGGCTCCCAATAGGTCTCCCTATTCTGAGAATTCCAGCCCCCAGCTGTCGGGCTTTATCATGGCTGGGTGTCAAATTTGGGGCGGGGGGGGGATTGCACGTTGTTTTTTAAAATTATTTAAATATTTTTTTTTTTTTAAAAAAAAAAAGTCGCATGCTCTTACTCTTATTTTGATACACAGCCAAGATAAGCGCACAGCTGGGGGCTGCAGTCTGTAGCAGTATGCTTTATCTTTGCTGGGTATCAATATGGGGCACTGAACACCAACATTTTTAATTAATTTATTTGTTTTTATACTGAGATAGACACACATAGTGTCTGTGAGTGGAATCAACTGTAATCTGACTAATCAATCTGACTGTAACAAATCACAGACGTGGTGGGCGTAGAAAGCAGTGCATATGCATCAGCCTAATGAGTCTCCCCGGAAGTAAGAGCAGTTACAGCCATACCGGAGCTTCAGTAAGTATAGTGCGCCTGCTTCTATCCCCCTATCACTTCTACCACCATTTTTAATCTCCAGATTCTGATCCAGATAGACTTATTTGGGCACTGGTCTCCAGCCGTACATCTGAGATCAATTCCGGGCCGGAACTGGATTTTTTTTTTTTTAAATCTGGTTATGTCCGCCAGTCCCGGTTATCTGCGAGTCCACCGATCACTAGTTATGACCTATCCAATGGATAAGCGTAAAGCTGTTTTCACCAGACAACCTCTTTAAGCATTTTTGTGTGGTAAAATTGTTGTTCCAGGAGGACATACATCAGAATGTCTGTCTACCTCTACCTCCTTTCTCCTCCTTTTCTATTGCATTTTATAAACACTAAGGGGCACTTTGCACACTACGACATCGCAAGCTGATGCTTGCGATGCCGAGCGCGATAGTCCCCGCCCCCGTCGCAGCTGCGATATCTAGTCAGCTTCACATGCACTCACCTGCCCTGCGACATCGCTCTGGCCAGCGACCCGCCTCCTTATTAAGGGGGCGGGTCATGCGGCATCATAGCGACGTCACATGGCAGGCGGCCAATAGAAGCGGAGGGGCAGAGATGAGCGGGACGTAAACATCCCGCCCACCTTCTTCCTTCCGCATAGCCGGCATGAGCCGCAGGACGCAGGTAGGAGATGTTCCTCGCTCCTGCGGCTTCACACACAGCGATGTGAACTGCCACAGGAACGAGGAACAACATCGTAACATCGGTCATTTCCAAATTATGGAAATGACCGACGCTACACCGATGATACGATTACGACGATTTTGCGCTCGTTAATCGTATCAAAAAGGCTTTACACACTACGATGTCGCATGCGATGCCGGATGTGCGTCACTTTCAATTTGACCCCACCGAAATCGCACCTGCGATCTCGTAGTGTGCAAAGTGCCCCTAACTTTCATTTCCTATCTAAATAATGAAAAAATTTGTCTCCACTGGACAAAGTTTTTTTAACCATGAATTAAGCGCGAAAGATTAACCACGGAAGAGAAAGCAGATTTCCCTTATAAGAGATATTACAAATTACTTATTTTCTTGTGTATTGATTTTTTAAACAAAAATGAAAAAGATGGTTATTTTTTATAAATGAATGATTTTAACATTTTAACCTTTTTAGAACAAAAAATCATCTGCGTATTAGTTTGCCATTCAATAGTTGGAGAATAGATCTTTTGTGCACAAATGATCCATCTTTGAAAGGACATCATCATAAAGGATTGTTTATTGCTCGCCCGGCGTCATTGAACATGTCTGGTAAGAACTTGGCACTCGCGTATTGTTAGGAAGTGATTGTATTCTTTTATTTATACACAATCCACAAACACGTGATGTTTCGTTTGTCAGATCTTTGGTTTACAGTCGGAAGTTTCCTATGGCACAAAGGAGGTGTTTGGGCTGCGCGGGTGAAGGATGGTGGTCATGCCATCATACCTCATTCTTTAAAGCCATGCGTCTTCATGAATCCCAAGCATTAACCACAGAAACTGTCTAAAACACATAATAAATATAGTGCAAGGCATTTTGAAGAGGTTTCCCGAATAGGATCTGAGCTGCAGATCTCAGCAACAGTTAGGGGTACTTTGCACGCTGCGACATTGCTACTGCGATATCGTCGGGGTCAAATCGAAAGTGACGCACATCCGGCGCCGGTAACGACGGCGCAATGTGTAAAGCCTAGATGCACCGATAAACTATCGCAAAAGCGTCGAAAATCGGTGATCTGTGTAGCATCGGTCATTTTCATAATGTCGCACCAATAGGAGATACAATGTTGTTCCTCGTTCCTGCAGCAGCACACATCGCTGTGTATGAAGCCGCAGGAGCGAGGAACATCTCCTTACCTGCCTCCACCGGCTATGCGGAAGGAGGAGGTGGGCGAGATGTTTACGTCCCGCTCATCTCCACCCCTCTGCTTCTATTGGCCGCCTGTCGTGTGACGTCGCTATGACACCGCATGACCCGCCCCCTTAGGAAGGAGGCGGGTCGCCGGCCAGAGCGATGTCGCAGGGCAGGTAAGTGCGTGTGAAGCTGCCGTAGCAATAATGTTCACTACGGCAGCTATCACAAGACATCGCATGTGCGACGGGGGCGGGGACTATCGCACTCGGCATCGCTAGCCGATGCTAGCGATGTCGCAACGTGCAAAGTACCCCTTACTAGATAGTCAAGGGACTGGGCTGTTCCGAATCCACCACTGTTTACATTCAGACTAAAGCGGGCTTTACACACTGCGATATCAGTCCCGATATCGCTAGTGTGGGTACCCGCCCCCATCTGTTGCGCGGCATGGGCAAATCGCTGCCCGTGCCGCACAACATCGCCCAGACCCGTCACACATACTTACCTGCCCGGCGACGTCGCTGTGACTGGCGAATCGCCTCCTTTCTAAGGGGACAGTCCGTGCGGCGTCACAGCAACGTCACTGAGCGGCCGCCCAATAGCAGCGGAGGGGCGGAGCTGAGCGGGACGTAACATCCCGCCCACCTCCTTCCTTCTGCATAGCGGCCGGGAGGCAGGTAAGGAGAGGTTCCTCGTTCCTGCGGTGTCACACGGAGTGATGTGTGCTGCCGCAGGAACGAGGAACAACCTCGTTACTGCTGCAGTAACGATTTTTGAGAATGGACCCCCATGTCACCGATGAGCGATTTTGCACGTTTTTGCAACAATGCAAAATCGCTCATAGGTGTCAGACGCAACGGCATCGCTAATGCGGCCGGATGTGCGTCATCAATTCCGTGACCCCAACGAGTTCGCATTAGCGATGTCGTAGTGTGTAAAGCCCTCTTTAGCTGATAGATCGTGTCGGACCACCACAGATCTGATAATAAACCTACGGATAGATCATCAATATCATAAGACTAGACAAACTCTTTAAGACAATATTTTTTTTTTATAAATTGCGCCAGAATTCTTTTGTATTTAGCACATTTATTATTATTATTATTATTTTTATTTATTATGCTTTGCTTATCTATATATATATAATTGCCTTATTCTGTCTGTCTGTCTGTCTGTCTTGCTCCAAAATGACGTCATTACAGTGACAACCGTTGCCACACCGTGCGCGCTAAAGAGCCTGCGACCAACGGCTCAGCTAACTGAACAGCCCGAACTACGGGCCGACAGGACGACGCCCGACACTTTTCCCCGCACCCCCGGGAGCCCACACCGGCAACCCAGCCGACACTTACCCACCGCTCGCCTCCGCCCCCTGCATACATTACCCCACTCGGCTCCACCCCCCTGCACTCCGCCCTCCGCATATATACACTGAACACACACACATACGAATAGTCACCTGTCCCCAGCAATGCAATGCAGTCCCCAGCACGGACGTCCTCAGCGCCATGGCCCCGCTCGGCTCCACCCACTCCTCCCCCCCGCACACATTACCCCACAGGATGGGGGCACATGTCAGGATGGTGGCTGCACCACGATGGGGGCACATACCAGCATTGGGCCACAGCATCAGCATATTTTTATTTAACTTTCCACTGTTCATGGCCTTCTTTCATTAAAAGCCATGGACATCATTAAACATTAGACTCCTCTATTAAAACTATTCCTTCTGTTGTTTGTCATTTTAAAACCAATAAATAATTATAAGAATACTAAAATTACACCGAACCCATCCAGTCCATTCATTACATTATTATTCACTCTGCTAACCTACATACACATTCTAGATTACCCGATACGTTAGAATTGGGCCGCCTTCTAGTATATAGTATAGCAGCCCTCACATTTTTGTAAATATTTAAGTATATATTTTCATGGGACAACACTGAAGATCTGACACTTTGGCACAAGGTAAAGTAGTCAGTATGCAGCTTGTATAACAGTGTAAATTTGATGCCCGCTAAATAACTCAACACACAGCAGTTAATTTCAAAAACACTGGCAACAAAAGTGAGTACACCCTTAAGTGATTGTGCCCAATTAGCCATTTTCTCTCTCCGGTGTCATGTGACACATTAGTGTTACAAGGTCTCAGGTGTGAATGAGGAGCAGGTGGGTTACATTTTGTATTATCGCTCACACATTCTCTCATACTGGTCACTGCAAGCGCAACATGGCTCCTCATGGCAAAGAATTCTCCGAGGATCTGAAATAAAGAATTGTTGCTCTACATGAAGATGGCCGAGGCTATAAAGAAGATTGCAACACCCTGAAACTGAGCTGCATCACGGTGGCCAAGACCATACTGTGGTTTAACAAGACAGGATCCACTCAGAACAGGCCTTGCTATGGTCAACCAAAGAAGCTGAGTGTACGTCCTCAGCGTCATATCCAGAGGTTATCTTTTCAGAATAGATGTTTGAGTGCTGCCAGCATTACTGCAGAGATACAAGGAGTAGGAGGATCAGCCTGTCACTGCTTAGACTATATGCCAACCACTGCATCACATTGGTCTGCATGGCTGTCATCCCAGAAGGAAACCTCTTCTAAAGATGATGCATAAAAAAGCCTGTAAACAATTTGTTGAAGACAAGCAGACTGAGGACATGGATTACTAGAACCATGTCCTGGGGTCTGATGAGACCAAAATAAACTTATATGGTTCAGATGGTATCAAGTGTGTGGGCTGGCAATTATATGAGGTGTACAAAGACAGGTGTGTCCTGCCTACAGTCAAGCATGGTGGTGGGAGTGTCATGGTTTGGGGCTGTATGAGTGCTGCTGACAGTGGGGAGCTAACGTTTATTGAGGGAACCATAAATGCCGACATGTACCATGAGATACTGAAGCACAGCATAATCCCCTCCCTATGGAAACTGGGCCTCAGGGCATTATTCCAATATGATAATGACCTCAAAGCCACCTCCAACACAACCACTGCCTTGCTAAAAAAAAAAGGTAAAAGTGAGGGACTGGCCAAGCATCTAAAGACCAATTGAGCATTTGTAGGGCATCCTCAAGCGGAAGGTTGAGTAGTGCAAGGTATCTCACATCCTCCAGCTCCATGACGTCATCATGGATGATGGCATAGGATCCAGCGGCTCCTGTGAAGCTCTAGTCATCTCCATGCCCAAGACAGTGAAGGCAGTGCTTGAAAATAATGGTGGCCACACAAAATATAGACATTTTTGGCACAATTTGGCCATTTTCACTTAAGGGTGTACTCACTTTTGTTGCCAGCTGTTTAGACATTAATGGCTGTGTGTTGAGTTATTTAGAGGACACAAAATTTACACTATTATAAAAGCTGTACACTGACTAATGTACATTGTATCACAGGGTCAGATCTTCAGTGATGTCTCGTGAAAAGAAAATAATTAAATTTGTGCAAAAATGTAAGGGTTGTACTGAATTTTGTGATATACCGGTAGTATAGCGCCAATATAATCCATAGCACTTTACACACATTACCATCTCTGTCCCCATTGGGACTCTCAATCTAAATTCCCTATCAGTAGGTCTTTGGAGTGTGCAGATGGTGTCCTTGGTAAATTCCCTCCATTCTCTCAAAGAAAGATTGTTTGTGTGCATTTAACAAAAGATCTTTTTTTCCTACTATGAGAAGAAATTCTTCAAACATAGACTGTATTTCACATAATTATGGCTTGTCATCTGTCAGATAACACAAGTGCTCGTTCAATATCTCCTGACAAGCATTTATCATGATTCAAATTGTCAGTTTGCATCAACTATAGTCTAATGTGTATGGTCACCGAAAGAGTGTGACCAACTTTATGGGCAGATTCTGAAGACCCCTGTAGGAGGTGGGCAGATTGCCCCACCCCGACTGAGTGTATACTGTGTCTAATTGTATATATAAAGCTGAGTGTATATATGTGTGTGTGGTGTGGGTGCGTGTATATGTGTGTGTGTGTATGTCCGCTAAAGGAACCCGCACCGCCGCATTTACAATCACAAAATTTTGCTCAGATGCCTCTTGTGACTCAGTAAACGTCATAGACTATGTTTTGATGGGAAAATTTAACCCCGCACTTTACAGTTACTCTCCAAAAAACCTGCCACCTGCCTCCATTAAAGTTAATGGAGCTGGGAGCTACAGGTCATTAATAGGAGCTGTGACTGGTTGCTATAGGAACAAAAGACATTCACAGTATAAGAAGATTATGTGTGAGGTAATAAGATGTCAGTGGGGAGACGGATAGAGAAAGAGAGGGAGAGAGAGACAGAGAGATAAAGACAGACAGGGAAAGAAAGATAGAGGCAGACAGACAGGCACAGAGACAGACAAGGACATATATAGATAGAGAAATAGACAGACAGACAAGGAAAGAGACAGTCAGACACACAGAGATAAACACACAGAGACAAACAGAGAGATAGACAGACAGAGAGAAACACGGATAGAGACAGACACAGACAAACACACAGATGGGCAGACAGAGACAGACAGGGAAAGAGACAGAGATAGACAGACAGAAAGAGATACAGAGACAGACAGGGAAAGAGACAAACACACAGATAGACAGACAGAGAGACAGACACACAGATAGACAGACAGAGAGACAGACACACAGAGACAGACAGAGAGAGACAGACAGAGAGACAGTTACTATCCCGGGCAACGCCGGGTACTACAGCTAGTATAGCTATACACCGTACCTTTGAGTGTGTTACTGTGGCTTCTTCTACTCTGACCTCTAGGGTGTTTTAGTATATAGAATATAATGTGTTTTGTGAAAGTTCGTTTATTATAGGAAAATGTGGCATTGTCATTATATAAAGTGTAAGAATAATAATATAGATTGTTTTAAGGTAGGACTTAGTGCAACTTAGGGACCAAGTGTGCAGGAGAGGGTTAAGTGGTAGATAGATGTATTAGCAATAGGAATGGTATTTGCAGGTGCCGCCCGGCCAAAGTTAGATACTGTGGTACCTGGGAGATAGGGCACAGTGGGAGTTGCAGGTAGTGAGTTAGGCAGATAGACCAGGGAAAGTCAGGGCAGTTCTACATAGGTGTTCCTGGGATATCGAGCTCTGTTTTGGGGTCTGCTCAGGCTTCAGGAGGTATCCTCCATTGTGTCCCATGGGCAAGGCAAGCCGCAGATCCAAGAGACGGGGAACGCAGAAGTCAGACTCAGCTGCTGAAGGGATAATACCCAGAGTGAGGGCTAGACCGAAGGTCACTCCATATAGCAGCGGCAGCAGAACGGTAACACAGGAGGAATGTGGATGTCTGTCCAGGAAAGTTTGTTGGAAAGATGTCTCCTATGAAGGTTGTTTACTAATTAAAAAAGTTGGAGTTTGAGTTAAAAGGAAATTGTTTCTGTGATGTGTTGCCCAACTACATCTATGACAGTGACTCTCAACGGGATGGCGGACAAGCCGCTGAAGATGCTAGTAAGTGTTGCACTCCCCAGCCGAGGCGGAATACATGCACAACACTAGGTTGAAGAAGGAGAGTGGAGCCATGCTGAGCGTCACCCGGCTCCCCCCTTCACCCCCATACACATTAAACTAATGTCGACTATACCCATCATTATCGATGAATTCGCCCGACACTCTAGTGTGTAGGGGAATGCTGGACGACGGATTGTCAGGGGATATGTTGATCAAGCATGTCCAATCAAGGACTGCCAATTTTATTCCTCTCTGAGAAATATGCTGCTGGCCAACAACATGTCTGCCGGTGGTTTTAAAAGATATGAAAGAGTCGGCTGTCGGCCAAACAGTGAGTTGAAGCATCGTTCAGACTACAGCCATCTAATGTGCATAGGGAAAGAGTTGTCACCAGGAATTTCATACTGGCAAAATTTCCGGGCCCCCTGGAGACTCCGCCCGGGCTCTACCTCAGCTCCACCTCTACTCCAGCTTTGTCACAACCCATCAAACCTTACACAGTCCCACCGCCCATTCTTGGAAAAACTCTACTTCTACCCCATGCCCTCCCCAATCACTCAGTAACAGTTCCCATCAATCACCATATCACATAGTCATCAGCTTTTGTTTTGGCCAAAAGATTTTTTTAAGCCTGCTACCACAACAAGGTGGACTCTTTTGGCCAGGCCCTACTCTATTGTAACCTTTTATAAATTTCTTAATACATCAAATAATCTTTTTAGGTATGTGTGTGGGTGTGTGTGTGTGGGTGTGTGGGTGTGTGGGTGTGTGTGTGTGTGTCGCCCTGGGCAAGCCAGGGGACACAGGTCACACACCACCACACCCTACATCCCAGGTAGGAACATCTAAGCTAACCAAAAATCCTTGTTGCCTTCCTCCAGAGGCTGATGATTCACACCAGGGGGTGGGCCAGGCGGTGTGCTCCGCCCACCGAGGAGATCACAGCTCTGGAGGCGGGGAGAAACCAGGCAGATTAGCCCAGGCAGGGCAAGAGTGAAGTCAGCTCAGGGACGAGCTTGAGTAAACAACAGAGTCCAGACAGGGCTAAAGTAAACAGCTAAGTAGTAAAGGAGGAAAGCAAGAGTGGTGACAGAACAGAAGGAGTGTGCAAAGCCTGAAGAGTCCAGCTAAGTGCAGGGCAGGTCAGCAAGGTCAGCAACGGCGGTGACTGTCTGAAGGGGGACCGTTTGGAAGTTCCTGGAAGGACCCCGTAGGCTGTGTGCCCGGTGGTCTGGAGCAGTGTTCCGAAGGACAGTCAGCACCAGGGCAGGGGCCTCTCGGACCCCGGAAAGGCTTGGAGTCGCCACAATTTGCCGAATCCGTCAGTGAAGGGGACGTAGATCTCCCAACAACCAAGTCCCGATTGAAGGCAACCGCTCAATCACTACAGGGGAGACACCGCCACCGCCAGGGCACCAGTTTCCCCAGGGCCAGCGCCTGCGGGCAAAGAATAGAGCTCCCCCGGTCCAGCTTGAAGCCGGGGAGCGGGTTACCGGTGGGGACCCATCGCAACCAACAAGTACACCAAGGTGCTAGGAAAAGGGACATCACCGTCATCTACCGGGAGAGCAAGTGCAGCCGTCCGTGGGACCATCTGACCAGCCGTCTGGTTTACCGTAAAAACTGTGTCAACGTCTCAGGCTGAGTGAGTACCACAGTGCCGCAAGGCACAGCGCTGCCCCCGCGTCCCTGCGCCCACCAGGCCCTGCACCTCCCAAGCCATCACCGGGCCCCGGGATCACCAACCCCTACCCACGGAGGGGCAACACAACACCTGGCTGCTCCGCATCACCATCCCCGGGATCCCCGTATTGAGCAGCGGTAGTGAAATCACCACAACCGTGGGTGGCGTCACGGACTATAAACAATCCCCACACCCAACAAACCCCTTTCACTCACGGGCGAGGAGTGCCGCTCGAGAAACCCCCGGGATCCGGCCTACAGCTCGAGCCACCACTGAGCAGCGGCCGCCGGACCCGAGCAGAAGGGGTGAGCGTAGTGTGCTGACACCCTCCTCCCCGCCCGCGACAACTTGGCGTCACGAACAGGATCTTACCGCTCTGCCGTCTGGTAGAGGTGCGCCTTGTTACCGCCGGAGGTATCCGGGAGAAAAATTTCAGAAGCCGCCATCTTTGGCGAGAAAAGTTCCCGCTCGAGCGTCTTCTCGAGCAGTAGAGGCGCGAAGGCCAAAACCCCGCCCCGAGAGAGGAGGGGCCGGAAAGAGCTAAGGGGGACGGAAACAAGATGTCTGCGCCCGACGGAGCCGCTGGAGGAGCGGTGGTCGCAGCCGCAGCGGCACCCGCGGATGGGAATGGACCTGCCCAGGTCCCGGCCGTACCGGCGGGAGGTGCCGCGGCCCCCACGCTCGCTCAGGTCATGCCGTTCTCCTTGCCCTATGCGCCCGGAGCTGCCTGGCTACCGCAGTATGACGGAAAACCGGATGCCCTACAGGCCTTCCGGAAAAAGCTTAACCCGTTACTAGAGCTGTACCCCCTGACTGATAAGCAACGTGCAGCGATAGTGCTAGGCCAGTTAACCGGTGCGGCGGAGCAGGAAGCGGAGACCTGGGCCGAGGGGGACCGGCTCTCTGTAGCCACCATCTTTGAGAAGCTACAGACTGCCTTCGAGACCCAGACTGAAGCTGAGCTGAGGATGCAGTTTTACCAGTGCCGGCAACGAGCTGGGGATAGCATTCGGGACTATGCTCTACGTCTGCAGACCGCCCTCCACACGCTGAAGCGGGTGAACCCTATTAATGAGGCGGATAGCAACAAGATGTTAGTGGAGCAATTTGCACAGGGGATGAGGTCCCCTGAGGATCGTAAACAACTCCGGCTGTGGGCCCTGAAACACCCTGATGTGGACTTTGCTGTGTTAAAGGAGCGGGCCATTAAAGCGCTACAGCCCCCAGCAACCAAAGTTCTGGAACCCGCCCCGTGGCCCGTTGAGACGGCTCCCGTTGTGGCGGCCTCAGCCAAATCAACCTCTCCAACACCTGCAGCCCCGAGCAGCACAGTGGAAGAACTGGCAGCCCAGGTCCGTCGCATGGACGGAGACCTTGCCAAAATCTTGGCTGCACTACAACCTCTGACCAGACCTCAGCCTCCGGCGCAGATACAGCTTGCTGACAGTCCCGAGGATGTTCCCTGGATGCAGCGGAAAAGTGCTAACAACCCGCTGAGCAGACCCCCAATCTGCTACAAGTGCCGTAAGCCGGGTCATTACTACCGACAGTGCCCGTTAAACGAGCAACCCCTGGGGCCCCGGGCCAATCCTCAGGAGTAGAACATCGTGGCCCCCCGGACTGGCGGGACCGATATATCGGGGCCCGCCCTATCATCCCCGTGGCTGTGGACAGCATACCAGTGATGGCTCTCTTGGACACTGGATCACAGGTAACTACCATACCGTACACGTTGTACCAGCGGTATTGGGCCGTAGACGAACTGGCGCCCCCAGACAATAGTATAACATTGATTGCCGCTAATGGACTCCCATTGACCCAGGTGGGGTATAAACAAGTGGCTATGACAGTGGGGCAAGCCGAACTGCAACACCAGGGTATGATTGTGATCATGAATGAGCCCAGTGATCATAACCCGAAAATAGTGCTGGAAACCAATGTGATGGAGCACTGCATGGCTTATGTGTTAACCCTATTACAACAGCTAGCCGCCACAGCGGCAGGGAGCCGGCAGAGGGCTGTGCAGCGTGAGATCCGAGCCCTGATGTACCGCCAGCATGTAAGCTCAACAGGAGGGGAGATTGGTGGAGTGAGAGTGATGGATGTTGCTCCATTGACTGTGCCCCCTAGGAGTGAGATGATGATCTGGTGTAGGGCAGCAGTAGGGCCTCAGGGGCGTGACTACCCTGCGATGATGGAGCCCATGCCTTCCGAGCACTGGCCCACTGTAATGGCCGCCCGAGGGGTGGTGGATGTGAAGAAAGGGAGAGTGCCTGTGAGAGTGCTGAACTGTGGAGAGGAAGAAGTCAGGCTTCCCCGGTATGCCACCATTTCCAAGCTGCTCACCCTGGACCCTCACACTATCCATGAAGCCAGTCCATCCACACTCCCACCTACCACCAGCACTTCCCCACCCCAGGGGGAGACAAAGGAGTGGCATCAACAGCTACATGTAGGCACTGATGATACCCCTACACATCACAGGGCAGGGGTATACAGGGTGGTGCAGGAGTACGAACAGGTTTTTAGTAAGCACCCCCTAGACTTTGGGCAGATCAAGGGGGTCCAACACCACATCCCCACCGTTGAACATCCCCCTATCAAAGAGAGGTATAGACCTATTCCCCCTGCACATTACCAGTGTGCCAAGGATATGTTGAGGAATATGAAGGAGGCAGGGGTTATTCGGGACAGCTGTAGTCCTTGGGCCGCTCCGTTGGTACTGGTAAAGAAGAAGGATGGTACCATGCGGATGTGTGTGGATTACCGGAAGATCAACCAGATAACCCATAAAGACGCCTATCCATTACCTCGTATTGAAGAGTCTTTGGCTGCGCTGAGAACTGCAAACTACTTCTCGACCCTTGACCTCACCAGCGGATACTGGCAGGTGGCCGTGGCCCCAGAGGACCGGGAGAAGACCGCCTTCACCACCCCGATGGGGCTTTGCGAATTCAATAGCATGCCGTTTGGGCTGTGCAATGCCCCCGGAACCTTCCAACGGCTGATGGAGTGCTGTCTGGGACATTTAAACTTCGAGACCGTCCTTCTGTACTTGGATGATGTGATTGTTTATTCCCAGACGTATGAGGCCCATCTGGAGCACCTGGCCGAGGTGTTTGCGTCCCTTGCCAAGTACGGGATGAAATTGAAGCCCTCTAAATGCCACCTGCTGAAACCCAGGGTGCAGTATCTAGGGCATGTGGTGAGTGCGGATGGTGTCGCCCCCGACCCTGAGAAGATTACTGCCATCCAGAGCTGGCCGAGACCAACTACAGTAAGGGAAGTAAGGCAGTTTCTGGGTCTGGTGGGGTACTATCGGCGCTTCATAAAGGGGTATACGAAGATGGCTGCCCCCATGCAAGACCTCCTCGTGGGACAGACCAAAGGTGGTAGACCCATTGGAGCCCCACTGTCGTGGGAGGACAAGCATGAAGAGTCCTTTTGTCAGTTGAAGGCGGCCTTGACCGGAGAAGAGGTCCTGGCGTACCCTGATTATGGGCGCCCGTTCATCCTCCACACGGACGCTAGTAACGTGGGGCTAGGAGCGGTCCTATCCCAGGTCCAGGATGGAAGGGAGAAGGTGATTGCCTATGCTAGCCGAAAACTCCGGCCGACTGAAAGGAACCCTGAGAACTATAGCTCCTTCAAGCTCGAGCTATTGGCGTTGGTGTGGGCTATCACGGAGCGGTTCCGCCACTACTTGGCGGCAGCAACATTCACCGCGTTTACGGACAACAATCCGCTGACTCACCTGAACACGGCCAAGTTGGGCGCGTTGGAGCAGCGGTGGGTAGCCCGGCTAGCCAACTATGATTTCACCATAAAGTACCGAGCCGGTCGCGTTAACATAAATGCGGATGCACTCTCCCGAATGCCCCATTTGTCAGAAGAAGGGTGCGAGGACGACGACCTCGAGGAGATTGAGTTGCCTGCGTTTCACCAGCCGCCTACTGAGAGGGTACAAGTACATCAGCAACAAGTGGATCTGGACCCACGGCCCAGTCAAGAGTGGCAGGAAGCTCAGGACCAAGCGCCGGCTGTTCGCCTTGTCAAGACTCTGGTGGAACAAGGTGCTACGGGAATAGACCCTGCCGCCCCAGCCGAAGCCCAACGCTTGTGGAAGGAACGGAAACGGCTTTACCTACACCAAGGGAAGCTGTACCGTGAGCTGATCAACCCGAAGACCCATGAGAAAATATGCCAGTTGGTCATTCCTCAAGCTGACGTCGCTACTGTCCTGCGGGCATACCATGATGGTGCTGGCCACTTTGGGTGGAAGAAGCTGGAGATGCTGTTGAGGGAGCGGTTCTATTGGAGTGGGATGCGTGAATCAGTGGAAGCCTGGTGCCGAGAGTGCGGTCCTTGTACGCTGAGGAGAAAGGACGAGACTAGCCAGAGGGCACCCTTACATCTAATAGTCACCCATCAGCCGCTGGAGTTGGTCGCCCTAGACCATGTCAAGCTCACCCCTAGCCGAAGTGGGTACACCTACACATTGACCATGGTAGACCACTACTCAAGATTTATGGTGGTAGTCCCCGTTAAGGACCTGACTGGTCGAACTGCTGCTCGAGCGTTCCAGGCTTATTTTTGCCGACCTCATGGGTACCCCAAAAAGGTGCTGACTGACCAAGGCCCGGCCTTTGAAGCAGAGGTGTTCCACGAATTCTGCCAGTTGTACGGCTGCAAGAAAATCCGGACCACTCCGTACCACGCCCAAACCAACGGCATGTGCGAGAAGATGAACCACTTGGTCCTGGGGCTTCTCAAGACGCTACCGCTGGAAGAACAGAACCTGTGGCCGGAAAAGTTACCCGACTTGGTCGACATGTACAATAATATCCCCTCTAGCTCGACGAAGTGCACCCCAGCGTATCTGATGAGGGCTCGGCCTGGCCGCCTGCCGGTGGACCTGGAGATGGGGTTGGAGGCCCCAGAAGCACTCCCTTCGACGGCGGAGTGGGAAAGTCGGAGGAGAGCACAATACCGGCAAATCCAGGAGTATGTGGAGAAAAACCTCAGTCGAAGTCGAGAACAGCAGGAGCACCGGTTCAATCAGAAGGCGTCCGCGGGTCCTTTCCAGCCAGGAGATGTAGTGTTGAAACGGAAGAGGAAGGCCCACAAGCTGGATGATCAGTGGGAGCAAGTCCCTTACGTCATACAACCCACAGAATGGGAAGATGGGAAGGCCTACCAGATCAGTCGTGACCAAGGGGGCACCCTGGCCACAGTTTCCCGGGACCATCTAAAAAGGTGTCCCCCAGCGTTGAAGGCAGAGGCTGAAATACCGGTTCCTCCACCAGCGGAGAAGGCAGCAGAGGTAATCCACACAGTAATGGGTGACTTCCCAGCAAACTGGCCTACACAGGACGGCGCGGTGATTCTTCCAGTGATACTGTTCCCACAACCCGTGGATGAAGAAGTAGTGGAAGCGGTTAACCGTGAGCCAGAACCAGTGCCAGTGCCCAGGGATGAACCTGTACCCAGCTCCCCTACGCCTACGCCTGCCCCACACTATAGCCGGGAGGAGGAGCCGATTGTTCCCTCTACCCCACTGTCTAGCACCACTGACACCGGTCCCCGAAGGTCCACCCGTTCCAACCTAGGTAGACCTCCACTGAGGTACAGGGAGACCGTTTTGTGAGTACAAGGGGTCAGGGAACGTAAAGAGTGTTTGTTAGTTTAAAAGAGAATGATAAGTGAAATTACCGAAGAAGTTACCTGATTTTCTGTGTGATTGAACCGGCTGGAGCCGACACCGTTGTCCCCGTGGGGACCGTTTAAAAAGTTTTGCATGTGAACTATCCATGGACAAGCCCGTGAACTTGCAGGGCAACCACAAACGTTAAGTGGCTTCTAAATATGTTGTTTGCAGTTACCGGTTTCCGCAATGCCGCCTCCGGAGAGGCAGGTTGGAGGGAGGGCCCTCAGCAGAGCAGGCTGGGGCCCAGCCACCAAAGGAACCGGTGGCTACCCTCTGGAGGGTAGGACAGATCCCGCTCAGGTACCGTGTGCTGGACTGTGGGTCAAGGGGTGCTGCCTGGGCTTTAGGGGCAGCATCAGGGCCAGGTTGCTTGGGTGGGAGAGAGCGGAAACCGTAACCGTAAACCGTTTGCAACGTTAAAGAAATGTGCCTCCCGTTTTGGGAAGAGTTATTAAAAATGTAAATATGTTATATTATTATTATGTTATCTTTTACAGAAAAATAAATCCGGTGTTGGACGGCAGCCCGCGGACGGTCTGCATTTTGCTAAGGGGGAATGTGTCGCCCTGGGCAAGCCAGGGGACACAGGTCACACACCACCACACCCTACATCCCAGGTAGGAACATCTAAGCTAACCAAAAATCCTTGTTGCCTTCCTCCAGAGGCTGATGATTCACACCAGGGGGTGGGCCAGGCGGTTGGCTCCGCCCACCGAGGAGATCACAGCTCTGGAGGCGGGGAGAAACCAGGCAGATTAGCCCAGGCAGGGCAAGAGTGAAGTCAGCTCAGGGACGAGCTTGAGTAAACAACAGAGTCCAGACAGGGCTAAAGTAAACAGCTAAGTAGTAAAGGAGGAAAGCAAGAGTGGTGACAGAACAGAAGAAGTGTGCAAAGCCTGAAGAGTCCAGCTAAGTGCAGGGCAGGTCAGCAAGGTCAGCAACGGCGGTGACTGTCTGAAGGGGGACCGTTTGGAAGTTCCTGGAAGGACCCCGTAGGCTGTGTGCCCGGTGGTCTGGAGCAGTGTTCCGAAGGACAGTCAGCACCAGGGCAGGGGCCTCTCGGACCCCGGCAAGGCTTGGAGTCGCCACAATTTGCCGAATCCGTCAGTGAAGGGGACGTAGATCCCCCAACAACCAAGTCCCGATTGAAGGCAACCGCTCAATCACTACAGGGGAGACACCGCCACCGCCAGGGCACCAGTTTCCCCAGGGCCAGCGCCTGCGGGCAAAGAGTAGAGCTCCCCCGGTCCAGCTTGAAGCCGGGGAGCGGGTTACCGGTGGGGACCCATCGCAACCAACAAGTACACCAAGGTGCTAGGAAAAGGGACATCACCGTCATCTACCGGGAGAGCAAGTGCAGCCGTCCGTGGGACCGTCTGACCAGCCGTCTGGTTTACCGTAAAAACTGTGTCAACGTCTCAGGCTGAGTGAGTACCACAGTGCCGCAAGGCACAGCGCTGCCCCCGCGTCCCTGCGCCCACCAGGCCCTGCACCTCCCAAGCCATCACCGGGCCCCGGGATCACCAACCCCTACCCACGGAGGGGCAACACAACACCTGGCTGCTCCGCATCACCATCCCCGGGATCCCTGTATTGAGCAGCGGTGGTGAAATCACCACAACCGTGGGTGGCGTCACGGACTATAAACAATCCCCACACCCAACAAACCCCTTTCACTCACGGGCGAGGAGTGCCGCTCGAGAAACCCCCGGGATCCGGCCTACAGCTCGAGCCACCACTGAGCAGCGGCCGCCGGACCCGAGCAGAAGGGGTGAGCGTAGTGTGCTGACACCCTCCTCCCCGCCCGCGACATGTGTGTGTTGCTATAAGGGAATGTGTTACATACATTTTTTAAACTAAATAAAACCAGGTTGTGATCATTTTTTGTAATCTGTATTTCTGATTGCAGATTATTCTGTTTTCTGTACATTTATATAAGCTGCTCTCTTGCCTGATTTGGCGATATGGACATTGGACATATACTGTATATATATGTATATACAGTGTGTCCACCCATATCCTGTCCACCGCCATTAGCTTGAGAACGGCAGCAGCTATAGGCATAGAAGTGGTGTCTAGGTATGGTAAAGTAGCCATGCGCTGCGCAATGAAACCACCTATAGCGCCACCTGGTGGAAAACAATGGAGTTAGCATTTTTATCTCAAAAACGGAACAAAATAGAGAAAAAAAGTGAATTGAAAAATTGTAGGGCATCATCAATTCAATATGAATCGACACCTTTGCAAATTTCTGTATGCAAGGTATCGATTGGTATTGAATTGATGATGCCCTACAATTTTTTAATTCACTTTTTTTCTCTATTTTGTTCTGTTTTCGAGATAAAATTGCTAACTCCGTTGTTTTCCACCAGGTGGCGCTATAGGTGGTTTCATTGCGTAGCGCATGGCCACTTTACTATACCTAGACACCACGCTATTCCTATAGCTGCCGCTATTCTCATGTTAATGGCGGTGGACAAGATATGGGTGGACAAACTGTATATCACAAGACATTATAGGGAACTCTATTTCTTTGGGAGAGTTGTATATACACGTTCTCATGTTTCGTGACATGCAGATGTCATTGTAGAGGAAGGGGGAAGAGGTGAGCTTTGACACTACCTACTGTTTGTGGACGGGCGAGTGGATGGGCAAGTGAGCAGGCACACTCACCTCATCCCTTTTGGGTCCTCAACCCCTGCAGATAATGTGCTATAAGGACCCTGGGCATGCCCTTAGCTGAGAAACAGAGGTCAGTCAGCAGAGTCTAATATCACTGATGTCAGACACAGCCAGCCACCTCTGTTGTGGCTATATAATGTAAGTAGCTGTGAATGTGACTGGGGCCACTGGCGTAACCACAGTCTGATGGGCCCCGGTGCAATATTTGGACCTGGGGTCCCCCCTACATGATGATCAAATGTATGGACACTTGTAGCATCCAAAATCCTATAAAGACATACAAGTTTCCCCCCTCCCCCTTAATTATGTAGTAATGTCCACAATTCTGTACTAATATCCTCATCCTAGGCTCATTCATGTATGTATGTCCCCATCCTGGTATATAAGTCCCAACCTTGGTTCCATCCTGGTTTCTATGTCCTCATCCTTGGCCCCATCCTGATAAACATGGTTACAATCCTGGGCCCATCCTGGTATATGTGTCCCCATCCTGGTATATATGGTCCTCATTCTGGGCCCATTCTGGTATATATGGTACTCATCCTGGACTCATCCTGGTATATATATCCTCATCATGCTATAAATATATCCCCATCCTGATATATATGTCCTGATCCTGGGCTCATGCTGGTATATATGTTCCTCATCCTGAAATATATGTCCCCATCCTGGTATATATGTCAACATCCTGATATATATTTCCCCATACTGTTATATATGTCCTCATCATGGACCCCATCCTGATATATATGTGTTCATCCTGGGCCCATCCTGGCATATTTGGTCCTCATCCTGGGCCCATCCTGGTGTATATGTCTCCATTTTAGGCCCCATCTGGGTATATATGTTACCAGCCTGGGCACGTACTGGTGTGTGTATATATAGCCCCATCCTGGTATATATGTCCTTATACTGGGCCCCTTCCTGTTATATATAGTCTCCGTTATAACGCTAATGCATAAAAAAAAAAACTCTACTCAACTTGCCTCTGCTCCCACATCATGCAGCGTCCTCCTCTGTAGCCAGCTTCCAGTGGGTGGCAGCTGACATTGGAATTTCACCATGATGCATGACATCACTGCCATGCACCCCCCCCCAGTCATGGTACTACCAACGTCAGCTTCCAGCCACTGTTTGGCCGACAATGTGTATTTCAGTGCAGGGACTCGACGGATCTCTGAGCTGCTATACATTTCAGCTGGATGTGCACCCTCAGACACACATTCAGATGAAGTAGATGCTGGGGTTGTTGGGCCACTTGCATCCCCAGGCTCCACAAATCCAGTAATGGTGGTAATGTCCTGCTCAATGCAGGGGGGGCCTAAGATGCCCAACAGATATAACAAATGCAATGAGGATTGTATCAGCTCTCTCTCTCTCTCTCTCTCTATATATATATATATATATATATATATATATATATGTATATATATATATATATATATATATATATATATATATATATATATATCTACACACTTGTTTTTTCTCAATGTGCAAAAAAAGTGATTCTGCCATGTACTTGTCACAATGGGTGACATAGAACTGGGAATGGGACTCCTAAACAGACCCTCAGGCTAGAGGAGTCCTTAACAGTCCCTTATCCCAGAGGTACGTCTGATGGTGGCGAGGTCTGGACCACCATGATAGCCCTAACTCCTGAATAGCCCTAGTCTAATACCCCCTCATCCCCAACCCAGGAGATGGCCGAGACTGGAGTGGTTAATCCCACACAAAAGACAGACAGGGAGAAACCCAAACTCACAGCAAAGACACACAGAGGTGTAGACAAAACGTGCTCAGGCGGCAAATAAAGAAAAGGGAGGAAATAATCAACAAAAGTATTTCCACAACACATTAGATTAGCATAATGCAGCACACCAATAGCTGGATCACCATGCACAATGACCGGAGTCACATAGGCTATTATCAGTATAGAAGAGTAGGTGCCACCAACTTTTAAAGGGCGGAGGCAGCTGTGATAAGCCTCGAGAAACCCGTGACCCAAGCAGTAATTCACATGCCAGCAGGAAATAACTCCTGCTAGACCGACCTCAAGTAAACTCATAACTGGTCGACACCTGGCTCTAACTGAGCAACTCAAAGAGCACCATGTGGCATGACAAACTCTGCAGTGTGAACATAGTCATATGAAAAAGTTTGGGCACCCCTATTAATGTTAACTTTTTTTCTTTATAACAATTTGGGTTTTTGCAACAGCTATTTCAGTTTCATATATCTAAAAACTGATGGACTCAGTAATATTTCTGGATTGAAATGAGGTTTATTGTACTAACAGAAAATGTGCAATCCGCATTTAAACAAAATTTGACCGGTGCAAAAGTATGGGCATCCTTATCAATTTCTTGATTTGAACACTCCTAACTAATTTTTACTGACTTACTAAAGCACTAAATTGGTTTTGTAACCTCATTGAGCTTTGAACTTCATAGGCAGGTGTATCCAATCATGAGAAAAGGTATTTAAGGTGGCCACTTACAAGTTGTTCTCCTATTTGAATCTCTTATGAAGAGTGGCATCATGGGCTCCTCAAAACAACTCTCAAATGATCTGAAAACAAAGATTATTCAACATAGTTGTTCAGGGGAAGGTACAAAAAGTTGTCTCTGAGATTTAAACTGTCAGTTTCCACTGTGAGGAACATAGTAAGGAAATGGAAGAACACAGGTACAGTTCTTGTTAAGCCCAGAAGTGGCAGGCCAAGAAAAATATCAGAAAGGCAGAGAAGAAGAATGGTGAGAACAGTCAAGGACAATTCACAGACCACCTCCAAAGACCTGCAGCATCATCTTGCTGCAGATGGTGTCAATGTGCATCGGTCAACAATACAGCGCACGTTGCACAAGGAGAAGCTGTATGGGAGAGTTATGCGAAATAAGCCGTTTGTGCAAGCACGCCACAAACAGAGTCACCTGAGGTATGCAAAAGCACATTTGGACAAGCCAGATACATTTTCGAAGAAGCTCCTGTGGACTGATGAAACAAAATTGAGTTGTTTGGTCATACAAAAAGGCGTTATGCATGGAGGCAAAAAAACACGGCATTCCAAGAAAAACACTTGCTACCCACAGTAAAATTTGGTGGAGGTTCCATCATCCTTTGGGGCTGTGTGGCCAATGCCGGTACCGGGAATCTTGTTAAAGTTGAGGGTCGCATGGATTCAACTCAGTATCAGCAGATTCTTGACAATAATGTGCAAGAATCAGTGACGAAGTTGAAGTTACACAGGGGATGGATATTTCAGCAAGACAATGATCCAAAACACCGCTCCAAATCTACTCAGGCATTCATGCAGAGGAACAATTACAATGTTCTGGAATGGCCATCCCAGTCCCCAGACCTGAATATCATTGAACATCTGTGGGATGATGTGAAGCATGCTGTCCATGCTCAGCGACCATCAAACTTAACTGAACTGGAATTGTTCTGTAAACAGGAATGGTCAAATATACCTTCATCCAGGATCCAGGAACTCATTAAAAGCTACAGGAAGTGACTAGAGGCTGTGATTTTTACAAAAGGAGGATCTACAAAATATTAATGTCACTTTTATGTTGAGGTGCCCATACTTTTGCACCGGTCAAATTTTATTTAAATGCGGATTGCACATTTTCTGTTAGTACAATAAACCTCATTTCAATCCAGAAATATTACTCAGTCCATCAGTTATTAGATATATGAAACTGAAATAGCTGCTGCAAAAACCCAAATTGTTATAAAGAAAAAAGGTTAACATTAATAGGGGTGCCCAAACTTTTTCATTTGACTGTAGTCAGAGGACACCATGATACCTGATAAGTTTAGAGTCGTACACCGTGTGACAGTACTGTTAAAGAGAGATATTCAGTGCTCAAGATGAAAAATTTCATTATTCATTCATCAGCTATGAAAACATGGTGTATTGATAAAATCAGGGGCGTAACGACGGTGGTCGCAGAGGTCACCATTGTGACTGGGCACGGCTCCTCTGTGAGAGAGGAGCTGAACTGTTCTGTGGCAGATTATGCAGTCGCTATATGGCCCGTGAGTCAAGCTGGACTCAGTGTTAGCAACAGCGGCACTGGGCCCCCCTCGCCCGTCATTGCACATAGCAATGATGAAGCATGGAGCAGTGTGCTCCATTCCATGCTTCATCATTCTACCCCTGCGATCGACATCTGACGTCACCTCTGTATGACTGCTGTGCTGACACTGCAGAGCACATTGCACATGATGGGAGTACACTCTGACCAGAGCATCAGGGGAACAAGGAGAGAGGTGAGGATGGAGCTGCAGGGGAACGAGGAGAGGTGAGTACTTGATTTTTTAAAAAAAAAATTTAAATGAGTACCCAAGGGCCAGAGGCCTAGGGGGCTGCATTATACATTGAGGTCTATGGGGCTGCATTATACATGGAGGTCAGTGAAGCTGCATCATACATGGAGGTCTGTGAGACTACACTATACATGGAGGTCTATGGGGTTGCATTATACATGGAGGTCTGTGGAGCTGTATTATACATGGAGGTCCATGGGGCTGCATTATATATGGAGGTCTATGGGGCTGCATTATACATGGAGGTCTGTTGAGCTGCATTGTACATGGGGTCTGTGGGGCTGCTTTATACATGGAGGTCTGTGGGGCTGCATTATACATGGAAGTCTATGGTGCTGCATTATACATGGAGGTCTATGGGGCTGCATTATACATGGAGGTCTATGAAGCTGCATTATACATGGAGGTCTTTGAGGCTTCATTATACATGGAGGACTATGGGGCTGCATAATGCAATATGAAAGACACCTTGTACATGGACTATAGGGGTGCATTATACATGGAGGACTATGGGGCTGCATAATACAATATGAAGGTCTATGGGGTTGCATTATAATACATATAGAACTATGGGGGCTGCATTATAGTATATGGTGGACTATGGGGGCTACCTTATAAATGGACCATGCGGGTGCATTATAAAACATGGAGGACTATGGTGGTGTATTATAATATACGGAGAACTATGTGATGCAGTATAATATATGGAGAACTATGGGGTGAATTATAATACATAGAGGACTATGGGAGTTGCTTTATAATAATTGGAGAGCTATGAGGCCTACTTTATACATGGAATACTATGGGAAATGCATTATATTACATGGAGGACTATGGGGGTACATTCTAACATATGAAGGGTTATGTGGGACCCTTTATACTATATGGTAGGCTATGTGGGGGCCATTATTGTCTTTGGAGAACTATATACAAGGGGGGACAAATACACAAGCATGGGATGGGAAAGGTTTGTGCTGAGGGAAAAAGGCTCTTTCTCTCAACACTCAGCTTCCCCATGCTCTGCTATACATCTTCTCTCAACAACCAGCTTTCCCATGTGCTGATATGGGAAAGCTGGGTGCTGAGGGAAAGATGCATAGCAGAGCATGGGGAAGCTGAGTGCCTAGGACAAGGTGGATATCAGAACATTGGAAAGCTGGGTGGTGATAGAAAGCGATTTCAGATCATGGGAAACCTGGGTGCTGAGGGAAAGAGCCAAGTGTCAGTGTCATTATCCCGTACCCCGAGTGTCGGTGTACATGCGTGGGGGGGCAGGTCCAAACTTTGCATCGGGGGCCATCAAACTCTAGTTACGCCACTGAATAAAATGTTTTTCTGACTTACCATGTTGTTTTTTTTTATCATGAACCTCTCTCTCTCTCTTGATTTGGATATTTGAGATGTAAATCTGGTTCTGCATCTGATATGGATAAAAGCCCTTTTTGTCCACATTAGTGAATAGGAAAAAGCATTAATAATGTACAGCTGAAAGGAGAAGGGTTTTCACACATAATGTCTGGATAGTAGGAAAAGGGATGATGAATGATACGTGTGAATAACCCACCACTAGAGATGAGCGGATCTGCCGAGATTTAAATTCAGCAAATTATGCAAATTTAACAGGGAAATTCAATTTGCATCAAGGTTATATTAATTTGTTATCAGAACAAGTGACATTGCCATCTCTCCAAAGTGTTACAGGGGCCATGCAATTTCGATGTTTTGTAGCATATGTTTGGAGTTGAGAAGAATTTTTTTCTTTAAGATTATGAAAATTGGCTTTAGCCTTATGAAGGTTTTGCTTTCCTTTGGCTTTCTGTTGTAAGAGAAGACGTTGAGTTAGATGGATGTAATGCCAGTGTCCCTACACTGTTCTGTTGCCTCCTCTCTGCAGGGATGCCAACGTGCTCACCACCAGAGCCAGTCAACTGTGTCCTCCTTGCTCCCCTCTTGTGCTCCATCCGGGGAGCTTTCTCTGTCCCAGGTCTCAAGTCTCCAGGGCCTGCGCACGTTGTGCAGGTCCCACGCGTGCGTGCACTTAGTACCTCTTAAAGAGACAACGCTTGCACCCTAAAGGAGTCCCCAGTCTATGGCTAGGAGTTGCTGTGTATTTTAGGCTCCTTCCCTGGTTGGGAGGTGCCTGAACAATAAGGTTCCTAGTGAGTTCTAGTTCCCTCTAGTATAACAGCCTTCTGTCTGTCTGTTACCTACTCTTTTCTGTTCCTCCTACTTCAACCTGCCAGCCTCCAGTACTGACTCCTGCTTGCTGTTCCAACTTGATCCTGACAACCCTCCCTTTCTTTCGTTCCTGATCCTCCGGTTAACTGCTGCAGTGCCGGAGACTGCCCTGGTGTGGTACCTGGTGTCTACCGGCAGCACAGGCCATCCTCACCAAAGAGGTGCTAAGCTTGGCCGTGGCGCAGTAGGGACAGCGTGAAAATCAACATGTATTTTTTGCTTCTAGGGAAAAATGCATCTCACACATTTTTTTGTTGCATATATAAAAGGGTTTTCCAAGTAAAACAAATTTCATTTGTAAATGCTTCAGAGAGCCTAAAAATAATGAAAGTGATATGTGCTTTGATCCACCACAGCTCCTGTTCCAATACAGCCCAGTTCCCGCTAACTTCTCTTCCACACCTTGCAAATGGCTGGAAATTGCTAAGGTGGTCACCACTCTGTCCACTGATTGGCTGAGTAGACATTTCCGACCATTTTGGCGTCTTGAGTATTGGAAAAGAAAACACAGATCCAGTGTTGGATTAAACACTGTGGAGATGCTTAGTCTTGGTGCCCCTCCAGCAAATTATTTCCTAATTTGTTTTTAAATTTACTAGTAACAACAATTTTAATTCAACTTGTCACAGGGTATGTAATGATCGGCTAGGTGACCTTAGGCTGGCCCTCAGACTAGAGTACCTGCGCTGTCCCTTATCTTGAAGGTAGGTTTGATGGTAACCAGGTTCGAGCCCCAGTGTGACCCTAACTCCTGTACAAGCTCTACTCTTACTCCCCCTCTCCCACATCCTCAGCGTGGGCCAGAAAACATAAAGGCAAAACCACAGAAAATGACACAGACAAGGGAGAATGGAAACTCGTACACACAACACTCACAACACGAAGGAGAGACTATATGTGTACTGGAAAACAACGGAAAAGGTGGGGGGAATAATCCACAACAGGGAAATGCTCACACCACTCAGAAACGCAACACAGATCACAATCAACAGGAAAATCACCAAGACCGGGAATTGCTGGAGTTAAAGCTGAAGCTATCATTGGCACATACAGAAAGGAAGCTGTGCTTTAAATAGGGAGGAGACTGCTGCCGAGGAAATTAGCAATCTGAGCACTTAGCTCCTGCTCACCAGTCTACAGAAACTAAGGGGTACTTCTCACATAGCAAGATTGCTAGCGAGATCGCTGCTGAGTCACGGTTTTTGTGACGCACCAGTGACCTCATCAGCGATCTCGCTGTGTGTGACACTAAGCAGCGTCCTGGCCCCTGCTGTGAAATCACTGCTCGTTACACACAGTGCTGATTCATTTTTTGGACGTTGCTCTCCCGCTGTGAAGCACACATCACTGTGTTTGACAGCGAGAGAGCAACGATCTGAATGTGCAGGGAGCAGGGAGCCGGCGTCTGGAAGCTGCGGACGCTGGTAACCAAGGTACACATCAGGTAACCAAGCGAAGTGCTTTGCTTGGTTACCCGATATTTACCTTGGTTACTAGCGTACCCCACTCTCAGGCTGCCAGTGCTGGCTCCCTGCACTCGTAGCCAGGGTACACATCGGGTTACTAAGCAAAGCGCTAAGCGGTGTGCGCTGGTAACCAGGGTAAATATCGGGTAACCAAGCGAAGCATTTTGCTTAGTTACCCGATATTTACCTCGGTTACCAAGCGCAGCATCGTTTCCACGAGTGGCTGCTGGCTGGTGGCTGGTCACTGGTCGCTGATGAGATCTGCCTGATTGACAGCTCACCAGCGACCATGTAGCGACGCACTAGTGATCCTGAACAGGTCATATCATGGTCGGAATCGCTGGTACATCGATTAGTGAGACGGTACCCTAACTCCTGCAGAGTTGAAGACCAGTGAAACTGAACCAGCTGACGCCCGGCTCAG
This sequence comes from Anomaloglossus baeobatrachus, assembly GCF_048569485.1. Taxonomy (NCBI): domain Eukaryota; kingdom Metazoa; phylum Chordata; class Amphibia; order Anura; family Aromobatidae; genus Anomaloglossus; species Anomaloglossus baeobatrachus. Next base: position 179,043,517 of record NC_134361.1, read on the forward strand.
GCTGAACAATAAGCCTCAGGTTGCTTGTCAGGCTCTGTGGTGTGAACAGAGTCTGACAACACTGTGGCTGCAAGTGTGTGCAGAGCCGAACACCGCATGACAGATAAATGGGAATAAGATCTTGGTGGACCTATCTAGCTTGATCTTGCTACAGAGCGTTCATCTATCAAGTACAATGATACTTCATATTTCCTAGACCACTCTTAATGATAGGGCACTTGGTGAAATTCTCTTTGTTTTGCTCTGTTGACATGACTTGTTGTCTGATAATACGGAGCCAATATTCTGTAGGATACTGAGTTCCCAAAATTAATACAAAACCATAGGGACCCTTTGCGGCTCTGTACTTATTTTGTACTCATAGATTTGCTTTTTGCATAAGGCTTATGAGTTTTTTATGACTTTGAATAGAATCTGAATGTCAACATGCCTCATTGTTGCGAAATATGCAATTATACATTTTCGACTACATTTTCATTTAACCGAAACATATAATAAAATGCATAATGGCTACATATTCATAAAGTTATAAAACATCTTGTCGCGAATTGTTGATTTTCACCTTTCCATTAATTTCTCTATAATTTACATAGTGCAAGAAGTGGGAAATGTGAAATGACAGAAATATGCTGATTGCAACTCCCAGAAGAGAAAACTATGGGAGACTACATACAGCTGCAAAAAGCCTGTCACTATTCACATATCCGGCTTTTCTGTGATCAAGAAGCGAGCTCGGCTATTTTCCCAGACAGTTTGTTTTGTGAACAATAAATGAATCATTACATCCATAGAAACAAAAATACGGCATATATCTCTATCCGCAGATTTGCCCGCCAGTTAGGAGAAATAAAATGGTTAATTCTCTGGGGGCTAATTTCGCTGTCCGGAGAAGGACACCCTTGAATTAATTCCGGTCAATTGCACAACAGTCAATCAACGTAATCCAGTTTTTTTTCCATTGTATTCAGGTGCAGGCATATAATGAAGTTGATCACCGGCCAGGATTATTTTAGCAAGTCCTCTGAACTGGGGGCCCTGTACAACCCATGTATTATTCAGGGGATCCCTTGACAATTGACTCTCAGTCTTCAGAACTTGGCACACTCTTCCATTGTATACTGTGGAATTATTTAAAAAAAAATGTAGGTAGTTTTGAAAAATATTTGTTCCCAGAATCTACGTTGTACAACATTTTTTTCCAAAAATCTAGAAAAAAATATTTTATTTGCTTCCTTTGAGCATTATATCCAAAAGGAGCGGATTTAATTTAAGTTATTATTAAAAAACATGGAATCAATTTTTGAATCCTTCTTCAAAGTGCTTTTCCAGGTATAAAAAAAATAAAGAATGAAAGAAAATGTTTTTTATAAATATATTTTAAAATACCTTGAATTAGCAAATATTAGTTTTGTTTACAGAAAAAAATGACTATAGATTTTAAATGGCTACACTTACAAAAAGCTGTTGTGGCGCCCCTGAGGTTTTAGTCGCCACAGGGTACTGAACCTCACTTAAGGTACAGTATACATCTCGGGTGAGTAGGGGGTTACTCACCTATGTTTCCACATTTCACCTTACATACAGCTTAGGTGCCTTCTCACTGGGGACTAGACTAGGGTAGGCTGGGAGTCTGGCCATCACGAGTCATGGGACTTTCCCGGTCACTAGGACAACCACCTGGGGGGCGGGCACCACTTGGGGTAAAAGTAGGAGCAACCTGGAAACAATCTTCAGTCAAGTTGGGACTACAGTTCTGGCGACACGACACTACTTTCTTCTTTCTTTCTTCACGGGACCTGAGGCTTTGAGCGGAAAGCTCAGCCCGGGTTCCTCACTTCTTAAGGGGAATCCCTTGGGAAAGGACACTTTCAAACACAGGTGGCTACCTCTAACTTATCCGGGATCGGCTGGAGCCCATCACTGGGGAGACCGGCACCTCCCTGGCACCGCACGAACAATGAGTAAAGACCTGGAACTGCAACTACTGTGCCCCTCTTCATTGCCAGTGCCATCGCCCCGCGTTTCAGCGCCAACGACAACTACTACCACCATCATCCTCCCTGGGGCCTAGCTTCACCTGCGGGAAGCTGAACTATCCTAGCTGCGACACCACCCGCCCCAGAGGACAGCGAGCGCAGTGGCGGCTAATTCCTGGCCGCATACCGCAGGTGGCGTCATGAGACAACTACTACTCACAACATCCTTCATCCCATCCATCATCCATCCATGACTTTGTGGACACATTGAGGTCACGAAACAGGGCAGGGCCACCAGTGACATACCCTGACCCTCACCGGCCCGGTGACAAGTATTCCCCAAGGTCCCGTGGGGTGCGCCACTGTCTTACAATATTAATAGGACCAAGTGCCTGTTGTCACAGCCCTGACTTGCAGTGCGGCTCCTGTTCCAGGACTTTCTGTTGTGTCCGCCTGTTATTGTTTGCCCTATCATGGGCCGTTCCCTGCATTTGGTCATTTGCCGGCGGTGGCAGGGGCTTACTCACACGTGCCACTTCCGGGCAATTGATCTGCTTTATCTGGGAGTATTCGTGCCCAGAGCGGCACCAGTCATATTCTCTGGTTTAGTTGTGGTAAGCGCCCGGCTCCTGGTTACAGCGATTGATCTTGGCTCTCGACCTCAGTCTGACCTCTGACTTGTCACTGCCTGCTCCCCCTGACTTTTCAGTTCCCATCTGGCTCCCAACTTCGGCTCCCCTCCTGACTACTCTGCCTGTCCTTTGTGTTTCTACATACTCTCCTGGTTACCTGGACCCCGGCGTGTTTCACTACCTCTCTCCTCTCTGCTCTCTGAGTCTGTTTGTGTCTTCTCAGTTCTGACTCCAGCCTGCCTGCTTCCTTCAGTCTCTAGTATCACTAGTGCCACCTAGTGTATTGCCTGTTTACTGCATCACTCCTCTGTGAGAGGGACGTTACACTTGTGAAGTTTTACTGCTGTGGCCTAAAGAGATCCTATACTACATGATGTCATTGTGCCACCCCCGTGCCAGCAGCAGGCGCTGCTCGGATCCGGGGCCTACGGTACGGGTTCCCCAGACCCGGGAGTCTCACGGTCACTCCGAATAAAAGGGGGACGTATTTGTACAAGATTGATTGTAGAATCTCTGTGATGCCACCCATGGTGTGTGGTGAAGTGGGACACCACCGCTGCTGTTGTGGGATACCCGGGGGAGATGTAATGGCAGCCGGCTGTTAACCCCTCCGTGGGTAGGGATGGTTGCCCCAGGGCCCAGTGTCTCCGTGCAGGGTATGGCGATGGCAGGGACTTGCGCGCCCAGATGGACCGGGGGATAGTTGGCTACTCACAATTGAATGAATCACACAAGTCTTTTGGTAAACCAAGGTGCTGGTGGCTGGCCGCCGTGGCCGGTTGTACTCTGGTTCACCACCCAGGCTGGTGGTCACTGTCTTTTCCTCTGCACTGTGTTTGTGTATTGTGGGCTGCCTAGTTTGGAACTCAGGAATCCGCTCCCGGCTTGCTGGGTGCCTAAGGAGCCATGCCCGCAGACGCTGACCCGTGGGATCTATGGGCCCTGGCGGTTGCCCTATCTCTATCTGTGGGTGGTTGTCTTCTTTCGGCACTTTGGTTGGGACAGGACCTATAATCCTGCCCTCCATCGGTTAATTAGCTAGGCCGCTGGTTTCGGTCCTGGCTTCAGGGTCCGAGTACCCCCTCCGTGCACGGTTTCTGGTCGGGGTCTCCAGTGTCGGTACCGGTGGGCTCCAACCCTTCTCCTGTCCTCCTCTGATCTGCCGAGCCATCTTCCCATCTCCTGCTGACGGAGACCACTGTCTGCCACCTAGCCAAGGTACCAGGGCTCCGACCCTGGCACCGTTCAACTTGAACCTCCTCTGCTGGAGCTACACTTAGCTCCAGCCCACACTCCTCTCAACTTGAACTCCAAGCTAATCTGGACTTAAACTAACTGTTTTCCCGCCCCGGGCTGTCTAGACCCCTAGGTGGGTGTTTCCTTACCGCCTGGTCCCGCCCACTGGTGTGCCTGTCTTGCACTAAGGGGGGGATGACTAGGGTTTCAGGTCGGCTGTGTGTCACCTAGGTGAGGGAAGGTGTTATTCGGGGGCCTATGTGTGACTACCTGGTTTCGCCAGGGTGTCACATCATGCTATCTCCAGATAACAGCAGATGTTCAGCATTCAGAAAAGCATGGTGGACAGCTGTCTTTTAGTCAGTCAAGCAGCCTCATCTTTGGTCAGCACCTCTGTTGTCTCTAGTATTGGATCAGAAAGGCATGGTTAACAGGAGTTTGAGCAACTTCCTCATAATTCAACACCCCTGCTATCTCCAATAGTAGGTCAGATAGAAAAAGTGGACAGCAGTGTGAGCAGCCTCCTTTTACCCCAGCACTTCTGATATCTCCATTTTAAAGCAAAAAGGCAGGGTAGACAGCAGTAAGAGCAGCTTCTTTTTACCTAATCATTCATCGAATATCCAGTATAAGATCAGAGGGACAGGGTAGACAGCAGTGTGAGCAGCCTATTCTTACCTTATCTCCCCTCGGATCTCCAGTATTAGATAGCAAAGGCAAGATAGAGAGGAGTGTGAGCAGCCTATTTTTACCTCAGCAACTCTGCTATCTCCAGAATTAGATCAGACAGACGTGGTGTGCAGCAGCATGAGCAGCCTATTCTTGCCTTAGCACCTATGGTATCTCCAGTATTAAATAACACAGAAAGAGTGGACAGAAGTGTGAGTAGTATCTTCTTACTTCAGAATTCCTAGTATCTCATGCATTAGATCAGATAAACAGGGTGGAAATCAGTGTGAGCAGCCTCTTCTTATTTCAGCACTACTGTTATCTCCAGTATTAAATAAAAAAGACAAGGTGGACAGCAATGTGAGCAGTTTCTTACTTATTCAGCACCCCCTGTATATCCAGTGTTAGATTATAGAGACATTGTGGAGAGAAGTGTGAGCAGTCTTTTCTCATCAAACCTGGTATCTCCAATATCATATCAGATAGATAGGGGGGATATCAGTGTGACAAACATCTTCTTACCTCAGCACTCCTGGAGTCTCTAGCATTAGAAAAGATAGACAGGTTGGATAGCAGTGTAAGCAGCTTCTTCTTATCACAGTACTCCTTTTATCTCCAGTATTAGATCAGAAAGACATGGTTAACAGCAGTATGATCAGCCTCTTCTTTCCTCAGCGCTGTGGGTATCCCCAGTATTAGATCAAACAGACATTGTGCACAGAAGTGTGAGCAGCCGTTTCTTGCCTCAACACCCTTGGTATCTCCAGTATTAGATCACAAATACAGGGTGGATAACAGTGTGAGCAGCCTCTTCCAACCTCAGCTCTCCTGTAATCTCTGTAATTAGATCAGAAAAACATTGTTGACAGTGTTGTGATCAGCCTCTTCTTTCCTCAACATTGTAGTTATCTTCAGTATTAGATCAGGCAGACATTGTGGATAAAAGTATGAGCAGACTCATCTTGCCTCAATACCCTTAGTATCTCCAGTTTTAGATAAAAAAATAAAAGGTGGACAGCAGTGTGAGCAGCCTCTTCTTACCTCAACACTTGTTATCTTTAGTATTAGATTAGATAGGGTGATAAACAGCAGTGTAAGCAGCCTTTTACCTTACCATTATTGGTATCTCTAGTATTAGATTAGGTAATTTAGTTGGTCTGAAACATGAACAGCCCCTTCTTACCTCATCACCCCTGATATCTCCAGTATTAGATCACATAAAATAGGTGATCAGCAGTGTGAGCAGCCTCTTCTTACCTCATAACGTCTGGTACCACCTGTATTAGATAAGGATATGCACATCTTCCTAGACATTAATGATAAGGGGCAGATTTTCCTACCTCACATGTTCACAGCCACATGATTACGTCACTAGTGTGACTAGTCCTTTCTAAAGATATTGTGCACAGAAGTGTAGCCAGTCTTTTCTTTTATCATCAAACCTGGTATCACCAATATTAAATCCGATAGGGTGAATAGCAATGTGACAGACAATGTGATCTTCTTAGCTCAGCACTACTGGAGTCTCCAGCATTAGAAAACATAAACAGGTTGGACAGCAGTGTAAGCAGCCTTTTCTTATCTCAGTACTCCTGTTATCTCCAGTATTTGATCAGAGCGATAGGGTGGACAGCAGTGTGAGCAGCCTCTTCTTACCTCATCTCCCATCAGATCTCCAGTATTAGATTAGAAAGGCCGGAAGGACAGCAGTGTGAGCAGCCTATTTTTACCTCATCTCTCATCATATCTCCAATATTAGATTAGAAAGGCAGGATGAACAGCAGTGTAAGCAGCCTTTTCTTATCTCCGTCCTCCTGTTATCTCCAGTATTAGATCAGAGCAACAGGGTGGACAGCAGTGTGAGTAGCCTCTTCTTACTTCATGTCTCATCAGATCTCCAGTATTAGATTAGAAAGGCAGGATGAACAGCAGTGTAAGCAGCCTTTTCTTATCTCAGTACTCCTGTTATCTCCAGTATTAGATCAGAGTGACAGGGTAGACAGCAGTGTGAGCAGCCTCTTCTTACCTCGTCTCTCATCAGATCTCCAGTATTAGATTAGAAAGGCAGAGTGTTCCATGAAAGAGTGCAGAATAAAACTAGAATAATTTGTTCATTTTTGACATATGTAGAACACATGAAGCGCAGATCAATAAAGGGATAGAATATAAGGCTATGTGTCCACGCTGAGGAAAATGCGCGGATTTTGCCGCGGATTTCTCACGGAAAAGCCGCGGATTTTCCGAAAATCTGCAGCAGCGGCACTTCCCAGCCATTTCAAGGGCATTTTGGAAATGCTGTGTCCATGCTGCGGATTTTTCCGCGGCGGATTTGCCGCGGATTTTGATCCGGAAAAATCTGCAACATGTCAATTATTGTTGCGGATATTGGCTATAGAATTGGGAAAAAAAAAATCCGCACCAAAATCCGTGGCAATTCCGCGGTAAATCCGCACCAAAATCCGTGGCAATTCCGCGGTAAATCCGCACCTTTGAAAAGGTGCGGATTTGCCGGGAAAGTCGCGGATTTTCATGCAGAAAAATCCGCAGCAACATTCTACCGTGGACACATAGCCTAAGGGTTTGAAAACGGTATTATTTCTAACTAGAAAAAGATGGTAATATGACCGAATACATGGTTGGTAAAATGTTGTGTACATCAAAATCATGACTTACACAAAACAGTGGTTTTAATGAGGCAGAGAGTACTCAGAGCAGTTAATATAGATCGTTGAGGGATCTAGGGGCCATAATTAGCTAGAGCAAGTAAATTTGTACAAAACAACTTGGCCTTTTTACCTTGGTAATGTAGTGGAAATATGGGGATAATACACATTAATTAACTAGCGACTGAACACTTTCTACGAGTATGTGCATGTGGCGCCTTTTAGATTCAGGCATATTCCAGGGTTCTTGAAGCAAAAGACACTCCCGAAATATTCTGCTTTTCATGCAGTGTCTTCTTTGGTGCCTGCCTGGTTGTCTTCTCACTGGCGACTTTTTAGAAAAATTGTCTATATAAACTACTAAGCGGCTTCCAAACGCAAGCCACCTGAAAAATAGCCAGGTCACGTTGTGCCGCCCCCGTGTCAGCAGCCGAGCTGCTCGGATCCAGGTGCTCGGTGGCTCGAGGTTCTCCGGACCCGGGGGTCGTGCGGCCTCTCAAATGAAGGGTGATTATTTACAAGGGATTTTATAAAGTTTGTGATGCCACTTGTGGTATGTGGTAATTAGGAGTACCACCGCTGCAGTTGGGAGTACCCGGGGATGATGGAGTGGGGCAGCCAGGTGTTGCGACCCTCCACGGGTAGGGGGGATACCCCGGGGCTCGGTGATGGTGGGGGGAGTGCCGTCGGATGCACAGGGGTCACTGTAGTACTCACTCAATCCATTAAGCTGACACCGACAATTGGTCAAACAAGTCTCTGGACACCGCTGCTGCTGAGGGGAGCTTAGTTCAGGTTCCGTCCCCAATGGTGCTGCCTGGTGATCCATGACCTGCCTCCTGGCACTCAGTTTACTTCTTTGGTGGTCCCGGTAGTGTGGAACTTGCCAGGTCCCGCTCCCCTCTATGGCTAAGTGTGGGAGCTTGCTCTCAGGGTTCACACTTGGGATTTTCTGGACCGTTTTGAGTGGAAAGTCCTATCCCCCTCGTTGAGCTAGTACCCCGATTTTGGAGCGGGTGGGAACGGCTCTTGAAGACTCCTTTCTCCTCGGGTAAATTATCGGGTTGCCTGAAGCTACTCTCCAACCTAGGGTCCACATACCCCGTCGTGCCTTGGTCCCAGCTCGGTGATGGTGCAAGGCTGCCGGCTGTCCTTGACTCGCCCACCCCAGGGCTATGGGACACCCGGTGCCGGGCCGAACTAGTCCGGAGGTAGTCAGTGGTGGCTAGGCCCGGCTCCGTGCCCCTGGTGGGTGTCAGTAAAATATGTGGCTTGAATTAAAGTTTGTGTTCGTGACGCCACCTGTGGTATGCAGCTAATAAGCCGCCGCTGCTGTATGAGGCCTCCGGGGGATGATATGGCAGCAATGGTGGTACTACTCCCCACAGGTGGAGCAATGCCCGGGGCACTGTTGGTGCTTGTGAGTGTCTATGCAGATGAAATAACAGAGGCAACTTCAAGGGTGCAGTTCAAGTTCTTTACTCACAATTCTTGTCGGGGCCCAGGGCCCTTGGACTGCTGGGACCACTGTCAGGGACCTCCGCCGTTTCTGGGTGATTCTGAGAGTAAAAGCCGGTACCCTTCTCTTTAGTGTCTCTATCTTCTGCTGTCTTCCTTAGCCTTGCCTTTGATAGGATATACCTGGCTTGGCCTACACTACAGCCTCCAGGCTGGGGGGGTCACCTGTCGGCTGATTACCCCTTTTCTGAAAGGTCTGCTATGGGTTCTGGCCCGGGGAGTTTACAACATTCCCTAGGCCTCGGTTTTTACTGTTTGGAGATGATCTTTGCACTCCTCCAGTCTCTAGGGACTGTACCCTGTTGCAGCTTGGTCCCTCCACCGATGTTCTTGTGGAACAGGCCACCGCAGCTCTAAACTGCCCTGGACAGCTCTACAGACTACCCGTGGCCCTGCGACTCCTTCTGTTCTCTGCGTGGTGTCACCTGGACCCTCAGAGTCCCAGGATCTTCACCAGGAAGCGTCTCTTTCTGTTTCTCAGCTCCTGACTGACTTGGAGCTTTCTTTCCTTTCTCTTCTCCTCCTTGCCTGCCTCCTGCAGACCTCTTCCTCCTTCCGCACTCTCACTCAGACTTCTGTTGCTTTCTCTGTGACACTCTGAGCTCACAGAGCTCCTTTCTCTTTCACAGCTACATGCTGGCTCCTCACTCTCTCACTCTCTGAGGTAAACTGAAACTCTGACCTTCCTCTCTGCTCTACACTCGGCTGGCTCTCCCCACCCCCGGTTGCTAAGCTACCACCCTATGG